>NC_029777.3:107430993-107460853 GCF_000817695.3 Arachis duranensis
TTCTCGTTACAAACCCTGTCCCAACGACTTAATTTAACACAACTATTATGTCATTTGTTAGCATAGTATTAGCCCAGAACTTATTTCCATGGTGATAATCCAAATTAAAGAATCATTATATTTTGTTTCATTAAACCAGAACTTATTCACATGCACTTAAGTTACTAAGTTTCTAAAGGCTAGAAATTATAAAATCAACCAAAGATACCATTAAGGCATTACATCAAACACGTTGGGTGCAGTGAAATTAAACATAATAACGGAATTCACAGCTTAGTATCAACATCATAGACATGACAACATAACTCTTGTACACTTTAATTCAGTCTAAGCAAAAAATCCAAATAAGTGCCAAATCAAAAAATTTACCTTTTGTTATAGAAATCAGAAGTTGCAGAGGTTGAAGGAGAGTATTGGTGTTGTGTGGGTGTATGGTCTGCTGGCGATTTTTGGGGACTCACACAAGCGATATAAGATCAGTTCGCCGGCCAGGTAGAGCGCGAGGTCTTCTCCCCGACGTTTACTGCAGACCGATGTGGCTTCCGGAGGAACGCGAACTAAAAATCGATGGGTGAACGGCAGGTGAACGCGAAAGGTTAACGCCAAGTGAGGAGAGGAGGGCGGAGATCTGGAACGAAGACGAAGGCTGATGGCATAAGCGAACCTGAACGGCAAACGATCGGCAGTTCCTCAACCTCGGCTGCAAAGACAGGGACGACGGACGCCAAGTACTACCAAGCAGCTGCGATCGGTCACCCAACAATGGTTCAACACTTGGAGCACCACATGAACCTACATTGACGGACGACCGGCGGCCATTATCAGCGCAAAGGAAGCTAAGGCTAGGGTTTTAGCATGGTTCCAATTTGATTTTGCATCAGAAGTGCAGGGGAGAAGGGGGAACTTCACAAATGACGGGAGTAGAGAGGTGTTGACGGGTTACGTTCTCCTATTTTTTTTTGGGTTTTGAAAACATGGAGCCTTTTGCTCCTTTGCATCTGAAGGTCTCCAGGCCCAGCCAATTTTTCTACCCAACTAAAGCCTGAATATAAAAGCAAAAAAAATTATTATATTACATTATATTTATTTTTCAGTTGCTTAAGTTATTAATCTTTCTTAACTTACCCGTTAACCACTTTAAATTTGACCAGTCATTCTGAATTATGGGATCCACACCTATACTAGCTACCTGCAACCACAACTTATGTTAAAACAATGATTATTTTAGGTGGACGCGTGTTCCCACCACATTGGGGCTCACAGCATTAGCACCTGTTGAGGATTCTATCCTTCAGCACCATAGCACCCCCCAAACAAATTTGAATCTTTTAAATTTTAGATTTTTATTTTAGAAGATAAAATAAAATTTTTTATTATTAAATATATTTTTTATATTTATTTTATAGTATTATCTACAAAATAAATTATGATAAATTATATTTTATTTTCTAAAATAAAATTTAAAATTTAAAAGATTTAAATCTAACATAATAATAGAGAGAATCATTTGATATATAAATTTGTAGCCAATCTCAATTTAATCTTTCAAATTTTAATTATTTTTATTTAATCTTAAAATTTTATAAAAATGACTTATATTAATCTTAAAATATTTTTTTGGATTAAATATGATTTTGGCCCCTAACATAGAGGTCGAAAATTTATTTCGTTTTCGGCCTTTTTTTTTCACTATAAAATGATCTTAAAGGTTTCGGTTTGTTTTAAAATCGTCCTTCAGATCAAAATGCTCATTCTCCTTCTTTTCTAAAATCAAGCACAAACAAAAACACAAGCACAAGCACAAGCAAAAACAGAACCAGAAGTAACAACAACAATAAATTAACAATGTAATCAAGTAGAAGCAGGACAACAACAACAACAACAACAACAACAATGAATCACCAATGAATCAACAATGGAATCAAACAAAAACAGAAGCAGGAGTAGAATAACAACAACAATAAAACAATATAATCAATCAGAAGCAGAAGCAACCAAAAATAACAATAATAAAAGAATCAACAACATAATAGAAGTAAAAGCAAAATCAAAGCAGAAGCAGAAAAAGAATGGAAGCAGAAACAGAAGCCGGCGAGCCGCTCAAAACCATCATCACAGCCATCACAGCGCTGATCCGCCATCAAAGCTTTCCGTTGTTCTTGCCTCGAACCAGAACCCATTGCCTTCGAACACCTCTGCCGAGCCCAGAGGAGCAGTGGCGAGATCCAGCCACCGAACGACGTCTAACAGCGGTGGCCCTGTTCTTGCCTCGAACTAGAACCCACCGCCATCGACCACCTCCGCCGAGACCACAGGAGCAGCGGCGAGATCCAGCCATTGAACGACGACGAGAAGCGGCGACGGATTGGAGCGGCGAGCCTTCCCCCTTTCTCCCCTTCTCCGTTTCCCCTTATTCAACGTTGTTTTTGTTGTTTTTTTAGTTAGGGGTATTTTTTAAATAAAAAAAATTTGATAAAAAGGACAATTTTAAAATAAGCTGAAACTTTCGGGACTATTTTGTAATGAAAAAAAGTCGGGAACGAAATAAATTTTCGGCCTCTATATTAGGGATCAAAATCATACTTAACCCCTAATTTTTTTGTGCACAAACATTAATGAAATGTTCACATAAATGATCAGATATTACATTTGATTTTGTAAAATAATATTATTTTAATTTTTATACTCAAATAATCTAAAAATAATATGCCAATGAGTAATAGCTCAAATGGCATAGTCTCCCCATACTCAATTAAGAGGTTGCAAGTTCGAGTCTCCTATCTTTGATAAAAAAAATCTAAAAATAATATGGTAACCGGTGTTTATTATAAATTTTTTTCTCTCAAAGTAAGTAATACGTCATCATTTTTAAACTACTTGAATGTCAAAACTAAAAATTAACGTGACATATAACTATTTATGTTAACACTTTATTAACATTTATATGTCAAAAATTATCTTAAGGATTAATGTGAGTCATGTTTTATAAAATTTGAAAGTTAAATTAAGAGACCAAATTAAATATTAAATAATGTTATATATTTAAGTCTTTTTATGAATTAAATCCAACTAAATTAAATAATAAAATTTGAAATAAAACTATCAATAATTACTTTTTGTTGATATTAAACCAATTTAATTAAACTTAGGGTAAAAAACCATAATAAGCCAACTGGCTCAAAAAATTACGTAAATACGCCAAAGCAAAAATCGTTTCAGCAATAAGCCAGATCGCATTTTTATATAATTCGAACCAGGTTGGTTCGAACTCTATTTGTTAGTAAATCGAACCAAGTGAGTTCGAATTAGGGTTTTTTGTTGGTAATAAATCGAACCAGCCTGGTTCGAATTAAGAATGAAGGTAATTCGAACCAAGGTGGTTCGAATTATAGAGAGAGAAGGTTTCCTTGTAATTCGAACCGGGCTGGTTCGAATTACACCAATCATAGTTCGAACCAGGCCGGTTCGAATTAGTGTGAGACTGAATGAGCTGTGTATCTATGGACGAGGCAGATCCGAATCGGCCAAAGAGATGCGGCCTATATCGCCAACCCGGACACAATTTAATAAGAAAAAATAAACACTAAACTGTTTCAAGATTCATTGATCATACAAAATGAATGTCCCAGAACACAAATAAAAAAAAACATAGGTAAACAGACTATAACATAACAAAAAAAATACAAACCACTATCATACATGATTGAACTTTAAAGAAAAAAATACATAATTAAAGAAGCCATATTCATTACTACTCGCAACAATCAAACTAAAAGTCATGTGCACTAATGTAAATAATACTGAGACTAACAAGATGGGAAATAATCTAAATAACTCTAAGACTAGCAAGATGCGCACTAATGTAGATAATGCTAACACTAACAACATGCATACTAATGGTGTCCTGTCTGAGACGAGCCTCCAACCTGTGGGCAACTACGTCGTGTGTGTCCGGGTTGGCGACATAGGCCGCACCTCTTTGGCCGATTCGGATCCGCCTGGTCCATATTCGTCCGTATCCTAGTGGATCTAGGACGACCCTCTCTGGCACGCCTCTTGTCAGGGTCTGGAATCACCGTGGGCCCGTCGTAAGGTGGCCAGAAGCCCTCCGGGATCGGAGGTGTGAATCCCATCCGATACACATTGAACACCGAGCTAATCTGATAGACGCTGTGAACGTAAGAGGTCCAGGTGACCCGTGAGTATGCACAGCATGCAAGTGCGTGCTGACACGGGAAATGAAGAGCCTGAAAGTACCCGCAGTCACATGTCCGAGAGGCAAGGGATACTCTGTAAGTACCCAAGGAGAAAGAACCAGTCGGAGTGGTCTCTGCTACAGTGAACTCGGAGTTATCCCGGTCATACAGCGTCACCGTGAAGCACCTGGCCGTCTTCATGTTGGCCTCAATACACTTCACCAAATGCTGACTGAATTGTTGTCCTGTTCCCATCTGGGCCTCAGCCTCTCTCCCCTTGCGAACAAACAGTTCCGCAAGCCTACAATATGTTGCCTTCACCAGGGATGCTACAGGGAGATTTCTGACCCCCTTCAGGATAGAGTTCACACACTCGGAGATGTTCGTCGTCATGTGACCGAATCTCCGCCCCTCATCACGATGCTGAGTCCACAACGAGTAATCAATCCGGTTTGCCCACTCACACATCGCCGGATCTTCAGATCGCAGGATATCAAACCAGTAATCAAATTCAACCTCGGTCTTCGCATACGCCGCGTTCACTAGTAGCCTCCTAGCGTCTTTGCCCTTGAAGGTTAGGGCAAAATTAGCCGCTACGTGTCGTATGCAGAATGCACGGTACGCAGATGGGGGTAGCCAACCGCCGTCAGGGGCCTCAAGCGCAGCCCTGATGCCGTTGTGCCTGTCCGATATAACCAGCAGACCGGGCTGCGGGGTCACGTGCTGTCGAAGGTGCGAGAGAAAGAATGTCCAGGATTCCGCATTCTCACCCTCTACTAGTGCGAATGCGACAGGTAGAATGTTCGAGTTCCCGTCCTGTGCAATCGCGATGAGCAACGTCCCCCCATACTTCCCATACAGATGTGTGCCATCAATGCTCACTAGCGGCTTGCAATGACGGAATGCCTCGATGCACGGCGGGAAAGTCCAGAAAAGCCTGTGAAAGTACGCTTGAGACTCGTCCACTTGTCCTCCAACTCGAACCGGGGTCGTCTTAAGGACGACAACACTACCAGGCATCGTCAGCTGCACACCCAACACCCACCTAGGCAAATCGTTGTAGGACTCATCCCAGTCACCGTAGATGAGGGCAATAGATTTCTGCTTCGCCATCCAAACCCTCCGGTAAGTCGGCCTAAAACCAAAGTGCGCTGCCGTGGCGTTCAGGAGCACCTTGATGCTCACGGATGCATCGGCCCTAACCATTGGCATAATGAACGCCGAAATCACATGATAATCCAAACTCCTGTGGTCACTCGAGATGGATGTGGCCAGGCAAGTGTGAGGTCCATTGTACCGTTTGACCTCCCAAATGCCCTTGCGCTTCCGGAGACTCAGTCGAATCAACCATGTGCACCCATTCCCAAACTCGGAACACTTACCCACATACCGGCGGTGATCGGACTCCACCACCTTGTACTGTACCCCTCGCCGGATGCTGTAAGTCTTCACACTTAAAAGGGCCTCGTCTTTATCCTGGAATTGCTGACCAACCTGAAACTCTGTCAGACCAGCAGTCCCTTCCGCATCTCTAGCTCCGAATCCAACAGCGTGCCCTAAAACCCCCTCATGTCTCATGGCGTCCAAGTCCAACGAGGAAAAATGTGGTGGATACTGCTGTGTGCCAGAGCTAGAACCACCTACCTCCAATGCAGGCCCAGTCGCTCCAATATCATCAGCGCTATCATCGTCAATCATATCCGGCTCGACGTCATCCTCCTCTTCATCAACCAAAAAACCGTCTCCTACGCCAACAGGTGCAACTCCCACTAAAGCGTTCGGCAAATTTTCCCTTTCCACTACCTCGTCGCCTTCGGTGCCATTGAGGTCAACAGCAAAAGACGGGGAGGCGACAGGTTGGACCACTGGTTCGTACACAGGGACAGAGGAGGAAGCAACGGCAGGCCGGGAACTAGAACCTGCTGCATTCGCCATAGTGTTCGTATTCCTGTTCGAACCGCCGAAGCTGGATACAATATCAACCAGCCGTGCCAACAACTCCGGTGTCCTCACCTCCGGAAACTGCCGCCGACAAAGAAACATTACTTGCAAGTCCACATCATTATTAATCGTGAAGCAATCATACTTCACCGTATTCTGTAGCACCGTGACTGGAATGCGATAGAAAAACTTCTTTACCCGCTTCGCACCCTCCAGACCGAGCTTCATTAGTACAGCGCTAACAAGGTCATCATAACTCGTCGTAGATGTTATGACAATACATAGAGGATTCTTATCTGTGAACTTTACTCCGGAACGAGTTTTTCTATTAACAGATCCTCTGTGGTGCACCAAAACCACAAAACTCTCCTCACTAGCCATCCTACTCCCTCTAATGAGACTAATTCACATTTGGAACCATATATATACAGCTCAGTCTCACACTAATTCGAACCGGCCTGGTTCGAACTATGATTGGTGTAATTCGAACCAGCCCGGTTCGAATTACAAGGAAACCTTCTCTCTCTATAATTCGAACCACCATGGTTCGAATTACCTTCATTCTTAATTCGAACCAGGCTGGTTCGATTTATTACCAACAAAAAACCCTAATTCGAACTCACCTGGTTCGATTTACTAACAAATAGAGTTCGAACCAACCTGGTTCGAATTATATAAAAATACGATCTGGCTTATTGCTGAAACGATTTTTGCTTTGGCGTATTTACGTAATTTTTTGAGCCAGTTGGCTTATTATGGTTTTTTACCCTTAAACTTAGTTAATAAATAATTTAAATATATAACATTATTCTTAAATATTATTGAAAGAATTTTATAAATGACATCTTTTTCAATTTTACTGCTAACTTGTAATTATATATCTTTTAATAAATTATGTGTGAAATTTTATATAAATTGAATATCATTGAGAATGTAATTAAACAATTTACTTTTTACATAAGTTTAAGTTTGTATTATATTGCTAACAAGTTATAGTTTAAATTTCATAATTTTATATTTATTTATAAAAATTTTTAAATATCTGTAATTTATATTAAAAATTAGAAAATAAAATTGTAGTTAATTTTGGTGTTGATATGATTTATATAAATAAATTATCTTAGAAAAAATAAACGATTTTATATTTATTTTTTTCCTAAGAACATTGGATCCTAGATTGCGTATGTGCTAAAAAAAGGAGCAGGTTTGGGGTCTTCTCCCAAACTTCTTTCAAAGTATAAATATTTTAAGAAAGTATCGCTCTTGATAAAATTATCTTAAAAAACGTTATAGATACATTATTCTTCTTTTTTCCTCATCAATGTATGAGTATGCATGATCCACATTTAATTTGATAGGTGTTTATGCATTATATATTTCATTGATAGGGTTGGCGATGGATAAGGTAAAACAGGATTTGGACTTTATTCTAATTTTAGTTGTAGATTGAAATTTTTTTTAAAGTTTTATTTTATTTTATTTTTGGATTGAGAATTTTTTAATCCTAACTCTATTCGTACCCTAAAATTCTAAATCTTATTCTATTCGTACTGCATCCTACTCGCTGTGGGTAGAATAAATAACCCTATCTAAACAGATTGGTTCAAATTGAGTATCACAGATAAAATATAGATTACCAACCTAATGCCAAGTCATATATTTAATTTTTAAGTTATTGTTACAAGTAAAGACTAAAATTTTATTTTTTTATATTAAAAATAAAATAAAAGTATCAACATGATGTAACTCTTTTCCATACACGTTTGTTAATTAGCCACGTGAATTTATCATCTTAGTCGTTTAAAATTGGTATACTAAAATTTTATAATTAATGCCTTATTTTTTTCTATGGACACGATCCTTTGATAAATTTAAAATATAACAAATAAAAAATTAAAATTTATTCAATTAATAATAAAATACTTCTTACTCAATAACAAAAATAAAAGAGTTGTTAAGAATATCTTTTTATAATTAAATAACAAAATAATAATTAAAAAAGGAAAATTGTCCACGTGTTGCAAAAACTAGTTGTTCTATCGAGTGAGTCATCAACATCAACACCGCCCGTGTCGAGTTGAACTCGGAGCGAGTTAACTCGTCGAACATTCCATTCTGCCATTGATAAGTTCTTATCAGTTATCGCTTCCGCAGTCCGAGTTCAAGAACGAGCTAGGAAAGTTCCACCGATTCATGAGTTTCACTTTCATCCAAAAATTCGTTACTGAGTCGACTCGCTTCCCTTACACCTCCGCTTTTGTTCTCGCGTTCATCACTGTCGCAGTAGCTGCCGTCAGATTCCGCCGTCTGTCCAAACCGACGTCGTTTACGATGTCTTCTTCATCAGTAAACGACCCTGTTCAGCGCAACCGCATCTTCTCGAGCAAGCTCTACTTCGATGTGCCTCGCTCCAAGGTATGAACTAAGAAGTAACAACACTACAAACCACACACTAGTACTTGTGGTTTATTTGAACTTAGTTAGGTTTTTGTGCAATTCAGGTTCCGATTATCTATTCTGAATCATATGACATATCCTTTCTCGGCATTGAGAAACTGTAAGGAATTTTTTTTAGCTTTTTTCTTTCTAAACGCTGGTGATTGAATTATTATTTTCTTCAATTAATAGTGCCTCATGAATTGGTGTAGGCACCCGTTTGATTCTTCTAAATGGGGGCGAGTTTGTAGATTCCTAGTGTCGTTTGGTGTTCTGGATAAGAAATGCATTGTTGAGCCTCTTGAAGCTTCAAAGGATGATCTTTTAGTGGTAATCACTGTGTAATTAACTTTTTTAGGAGTTTGCATTGGCTTGAATGCTTGATCTACGAGTAAAAAATATCATACAGAGCACTCATTTATATATATTCGAAACTTATTCCAAACAAGCTACACTGATTAATAATTAATTTTATTTCAAAATTGTATATATTATTCTTATAAAAATACAATAGTAAATTCGACTATCAGTCACTTGATGCCTATCAATTTTTTTCGTTTGTGTGTCTATTGCTGTGAAATAATTAAGCACGTTAACACATTTTGTTATATGGAGTGGAAGATGATATGTGAACTGAAAGGTAAGAGCAGTGAGATTGGGAAACACTGGAGCTTTGACTATATATAATTTATAATTTTATGCTTTTCATATGCGTTTTCTTCTTTAGTTTTCCCTTGTAAAATTGTTGTTTAAGGACTGAAAATTTTTCTGGCAACCAATCATACAGTTGAGTGTTGTCAACTTGAGCTGATCATAGTACTGGTTAAGAACATTTTCTTTAGTCATTAGATATTAGATAACCTTAATTATCTATCAAAAAGAGGGGGAAAGGAGGGAAGCCATTTTGAGTCCCCAAATTGTGAGTACTGTACTTTCCATTTTTTGGTACCTTAACTACACTTGTAATAATTATCATTACCTTGTTGTATTTACGGCTGTTAAGTTATTTTAAATGACTAGTTAACTTTCTTACTGCACACCTTTCTGAAGAAGAAAAGGTACCCTTTCTTAAAAATGTGGCTACAATAATTGAGGTACTTCATCACTTTTAGGCTTGAGGTAGCCATTTACTCTTTTGTTGTTGATACTTCTCATTCCTTGATTTTCATTACTTATGGTGCCCTTGCATGAAAGAGTATGTAGTTAGTCTTTATCTTTCCTTTCATACAATAGGAAGAAATCAAGAAAATAAACTTACATATTTATTGGAATGCTTTTGTGTATTTGTTTTTTATTATTTTGTTATTTTGTACAAAATTGGTAATTGCTGGAACTTTATGCAGTTGACATGCTAAATGTTTACTGATATAGAATAATAAACGTAGGTCCCTCCGGTGGGGTTATTTCCTAATTGTCTTGTGCAACAAAAAGTTCTTCATCCATTCCGGAAGCAGGTGAAGTAACTTTCTTTTTCCTTGTTCATTTTCCTTGTCTTGTCTGTTTAGCTTCTCCGAAATTCAGGTCTTATTCTTATTACTGCAGTAGGTTGGTGGAACTATTTTGTCTGCAAAACTTGCAAAAGAGAGAGGATGGGCCATTAATGTAGGAGGAGGATTTCATCACTGCTCTGCAGAAAAAGGAGGTGGATTTTGTGCTTATGCAGATATTTCTCTTTGCATCCACTTTGCTTTGGTTCGGTTGAATATATCGAGGTAGTATAACTACCGTTTAGGCTTTATAATTGCAAGCTAGGACATGTTCTTAACACATGCAAATTAGAATTATCTTCTAACCGTCTGCAAAATCTTTAGGGTGATGATCATTGATCTTGATGCACATCAAGGAAATGGCCATGAAACAGACTTTGCCTATGATAGTATGGCCACAAAAATTTCTCCTCCTGTTGTCTGACTTCATACCTTTTAGGATTTTCACTAAAAAGACTTTGTAATGGCAGGCCGAGTCTACATTTTGGACATGTACAACCCTGGAATATACCCTTTGGTGAGCTATCTGCTCCTTTGTTTGTTTTGTGTTCATAATTTTGAATTGATTTTCTCTAATTTCCCCTTTTCACACTTGGCTTATTTATTCATCGTGCATGAAATCAGACATGCTGCCAATGTCTTGTGGCTTTTACCATACATTTGGTTTATCATGTCCTTTGTGGTGGTTGGAAGGATGAGTGTTTTTGCTCTTTTAATCAATGTCATTAGATGGTTCAAGATACATAGATCAAGCAATACTATTAAGTATTATGGCTTTGTTAAAACCTGAATTTTCTGAAAGTTTATTTTGATCAATGTCCTTTTTAATTGTTTCTATTAGATTTTCTTTGGTATTCCTCTATCTTTGTTCATGGTACTGAACTGCAAATGTTTTTGGGGTTGATCTACTAAACTCCATATTGTTGTCAGCTATTATTTGTGGTGTTTGTATTTCTTTTTTGTGCTAACCTTTTAAGCAATGATTTAAAATATATTTTAATTGTTAGAAAATGTCATTTATGTCAAACTTAACATGCCATGCATATCTGTTTGTATCTGCCAATGAGTTGAAACAATGAAGTGTACAGGACGCCAGCAAAATTGTGCTGCCAAAAAATGTTTTGGAAATGGATTGTTATGCCTTCTAGATAACAATGTTCTACATATTAGGGAAAAGGCCTAAATATGTTTTTGAAGGTGTTCAGCAACAGTCAATTGTTATTTGATTTTATTTTAGAATGTGCATATATTCTGTTGTGGCTATAATCAATTTTATTGTGGTGGTAGCAGCTTACCAAACTTCTTACAATTTCCTTATCATTTTATAATATTAGGATTATGAGGCAAGGAACTACATAAATCAGAAAGTTGAAGTGAAGGTATATTCACTATGTCAGTTAAAATGTGAATACTTGTCTTGTGATTTGCTTATATGACCAATTTTTTTTTCTCTATTATTGAACTTTCAGAGTGGGACACTCACGGAAGATTACCTGCAGAAATTAGATGAAGCACTAGAGGTATATTACATTCTCACTAAAAGCCTTGTTTTCTCTCGTACTTTCGGCATGAGTATTTTACTGCAGAACTAGGACTAGGTATCCTTATATTTATGCAACTTTTTCCTTGCTATAGCTATACAGTATTGAAGTATCCAAGTTCCAACTATAATAGCTATCCAGTTTGATTCGTGATGTGCCTTCTCTTACTTTTCCCTTCGTTATTTAAACATCAAACCGAAGGAAATTTTACACCTTCACGTATGTTTATAAGGCATTTATTTTCAAAATTGTTTATCACTTGACGAAGTTATGTTATTTCCCACCCCTTTTTGGTTGATGAACCCCTTTATTTTTACTTAATGTTTTTCATGTCAATGTGATTTAAGGTTGCTGGGCGTAGCTTTGACCCTGAGTTGATAGTTTACAATGCCGGAACTGACATCTTAGATGGTGATCCATTAGGAAGGTTAAAGGTAATCTTGTTATTAGATTCACTTTATTGCTGTAAAATATTAATTTATTTCAACTTCAGTGGTCATTTGCTTTTCATCTATAGTTTCAAGTTTCAACATAGTAAGAGTTGGTCATTATCTGAGTTATGTTGCAGTTGATTCTTGTCACTTACCATAGCTGGTTCTTGTGCTATTTTGTACTTGCAGATCAGTCCTGATGGGATTACCCTCAGAGATGAGAAAGTTTTTCGGTTTGCTCGTGAGAAGAACATTCCTATTGTCATGCTCACGTCAGGTTTGCTATATTTTTCATCTGTCCCATATGGCTGGGTTCCTAACACATATTTACCTTGAAACACTCTCGTGGGTCTAACCTACTACAAATTTTCACTGTGCTAATTCCATAAAACAAACCATGTCCTCTTGGCCATGTGGGTGAGTAGTGATATCTCCAGCCAGGGTGCCAGAGGCTTTCCCTTCACCATTCAAAGGCCATTTTCCATATTATCTTTCTAATCATCTATTGTGTTGAAATCTTAGAAACACTCATAACATGATAAGCTAAAAGTATTTAAAAGCGAATTGTGTGTTGTGCGTGGGACACATCGGTTGTAGATATAAGACATTAAACCCCTTTTTGATCTCTTCGGTTTACCATTTTAGTTAGATGAATTGTTATTGTTAGTTTCTTCTAAACCTGATATTGGCCCTCTGTGCTGGTATAGTTATGCCCTAAAGGAGATGGTCATAGTTAACTATTGTAGAAATGACAACATTCTCAACTAACTTCTTCAGTATTCCTGTTTTCTTTCAAGATTTTGTAAAAGAAAAAATGAAACAAAGATTGGAAATAGAAAAAGAATTTTTCTCAGCTTATTATGAGATGTTTATTAGGTTCCCTTTTTGTTTTTCATGTAATGTTTCAGGTGGTTATATGAAATCCAGTGCTAGAGTCATTGCAGATTCAATAGTCAATCTGTCCAAGAAATGCTTGATAGAAGACAAACAGGATTCCTAAGGCTGCCAAAGGATGCTCCTTGCTTGCACCTTATGAGATTATATTATGATCAATTAACAAAAAAGGTCTGTTGTAAAGATATTTAGATCTCGAAAGCAACTGGATTAGAATGTTTCCACTGATCCTTTTGTGTGTTTATTTTGTTAGTTTCCCAAGGGTATCCTGCCTGCCACTACCAGGTAGTGAAAAAGAAAGAATGAACTCTACATGAATATTCTGTAAATATGTCAGTGTATCTTATACATACGTTTATCCCTCTTCTTTTTAATTCTTATTTGTGTTCCAATAATGGATGGATGAGAAAACTGTCAAGCTTCTTTTTTCCTTTTTAATCCTTTTTCCATTTTTTTTCCCTTTCCTTTCAGTGCATTATTAACACAACTCGTGCCAAGATTTTGTTTTTTCTGTTTCTTCCTTCGATTTTTCTTCTTCACTTCCCCTTTTTATTTTCTAACCAAAACCAAATAAAATTCGTGCTTTGTTATATTTGTTTCTGGATGATTTTATCTTTTTTAAAAGGGAGGCTGTGAAACTGAGGGTAGAAGAGATATGGTGGTGGTGGTGGAGGAGGAGTAATAGAGATGATAAAAAGTAGTGGTGATGGAAGATGATGAAAGTTTGGAATTTAGGGAGAAAGAGATGTTGAGGTTGAAGTCGAAGGATAAGGGTAATTTTAAAATTTTGAATATTTTCGTTGTATAAAATTTATGTTTTATAGGTGTAGCATTAATTTTGTTCTTTTATGAGTAGTTTTGTCAATGTCCTAAACATCTACGAGTAAAAATAGTTGTTTTTCTTTAATAATATTTGTAAACGATAGAAGGAAGAGACGGGACCGAGATCAGCAGTGACAACGCAAAGTATGGAGCATTCTTATCGGACACCAATACACCATGTTGTTAACGAATCTGTCCAACTATATCATCATCATTATTATTTAAGTAAATCCCAAATTTATCCTTCTAATAATTTATCATTGTTTTTTCTACTACAATAGTAGTTTTAATGCTAGGATATCATTTACAGTTTTGAAGAAGATAAATTCTTTTTGTTTTAATGTTTTCTTATATTTGATAATTTTGTTGTTCAGAATTTAATGAATAGAAAGTCAACGAATGCTAATGTGTTTAGAAAGAAATAGAGAATGTAACGCTGTTTATATTTTAAAATTTAAATTTTATATTCTAAATTTTAATCTTTAAATTATAAATTATAAATTTTAAAATTTTAAATATGAGTAATTGATATATAATATTGTTCATATCTTGTCCCAAAACACAAGTCAGTCCCGATAAAGTTAAAAGGCTCAATCTAAAAGATTAGTTTTTTTGTTGCCCTCAGTATCCCCTAACCCGACAGGTTAAGGACTAATATGTCGCAAATCTGAGCTTCATTTAAAGGTATGCCGTTGGCTAATAGATTGATGCATGCATAAGGCAGGATTCGAATCCTTAACACTTGTTTAAGCAGACAAATGAGCTAACCACTCGACCAACCCAAGTTGGTTAGAATATTAGCCTTTAACGCTCGTCCGACCTCCTCCAAGAGGTCGGGCTTGACGCAGGCAAGCAACCAACATTTATCCAAGTGAGTAACTGTCTCCTTAAATCTCTCACTCACTTTTATAAGAGAGATCTCAACAACCTAAGATAAAGGGACGGTTATTAACCCCTTGTTGATTAGGCATTGGAGTGTTTTGCAGGTATCACCCCCACCTTTTTAAACACACAACTCGGACGACGGCTGATGCAAGACAAGTCGGAGACAATTCCTTTAAGCATTTGGGCCTCGCATCTGAGCCCAAACGTCATTCGGTTTTAGATAAACCCCGGAACAAATATAATAAATAAAAAATTAAATTTGTTTAATTAATAAAGAGTACAACACTTCTTACTTAATAAAAAGTGTTTAAGAATAATTACTCTGTTCTTGGTCGGGGATTAACTTTATTATCTTATATTTCAATGAATGATTTTATTTTTATTATTCTGCGAGTAAATATCCAATTCGATTCCTATCTATTTTTTTAAAAGACAAGACGATTTTCGTAAGAAAATGGGACTTTTTGGACCATAACAAAATTATTTTGGGACAATATAATTTTTATATTAAAATTTTGTTAAATAGTAACCGAAATTAATTTTATGTAAATTTTTATTTGTAATTTGTGTGGGTTTTAAATTCACACATTATTAATAAGTTTATTTTTAAAAATTCTTTTACTAGTGATGGTTAAGTGGAAAAAGATCGTTGTCGGAAGTGATGTCAAAAGAAAAAAAATAATTTTAATATGAAAACCTTTCAAAGAAAAAAGTATCATACAAAAATAAAAAAAAAATTGGTGTTGATATAATATTTTTGTCTATGTTTTATTTATCAAACATAATTTTATATTTTTATGTTACTGTCTGAGTGTCACGTGCCTATAAACAAATGCGGTTTTAAGAAAAAACCAAAAACTAATTTTACAATAAAATAAGACTAAAACAAAAATTTTAAAAGAATTAAACTAAAATTTATATAAAATTTATATAAAAATAAAATAAAATGTAGGAGAGTCATACCTCCTTCCTCACTGTGAGGCTCCACCTCAAATAGTGATAGTAGTTTGTCATATTATAAATTTGTTTTTGTAAGGTTTAAAATTTTCACAATTACAAATAAAATTTTCACAATACTAATTTTGTTATCATTTAACGGTATTTTTAAGAGAATAATTTTATTGTTTTTAAATAATTTTGTTAAAAACTGAAATGTTTTCGTGTTTTTTATAAGAATCGTTTTATCCTTTGAAAAAATAGAAAGAGAACGAATTAAATGTTGACTCTATTATTTATATAGTTATGAATTACGGGTGTAATAAAAAATAATTGAAAAATTCAAATTCAATAAAAGAATACCCTTGTGTATTTGCAAATTAACCCAAAAACATCCGGATTTGAGTCATGAAGACATGAACACACAAATCCAAGTGGTGACAAAGTGCATTTCCATCAACCAGCTGTGCTATTAAAAACAAATTAAAAGCACAAAAAAAATGAATATATATCTTTTTGATTCCTGACTATTCACATGAAGGATAAGATATTCTTCTATAATTTGAAAATACCAAATATCCGTTAATGTTATTATAATAATTTTTAAAAGTTTGAAGTGTTTTAAAAATACTCTAAAAAGTTTTTTAAAGTTAATTTGTATTTATTAAAATTAAAATCTAATATAATTTTATATATTAATAAATAAAACTTAATTTTGATATATTATTAATATAAAATATTTTTATACATATATTTGATCACATAATGTTATGTTAATAAAAATAATTATTTTTTATATCGATTGCGTAAATAATTATTTAAAAAAACAGATGCAATTGAATGATTGTATAAAATATTTTATACTAATAATGTATCAAAATTAAATTCTAATAAATATTTAAATTTATTTATATTTTTTTCTATTATAAATTTTTAAATTTTTAAATTTATTTTATCAGATACAATTATTATTATTTATATTTATTAAAAATTATTTTTAATTTGATTTACCAAATATAACTACTACAACTTTTAAAAATTATATTTTCAAAGTCATTTTAGTAAGTTACTTAGAAGATTTACTTAAATCCACCCTAAATCTCTTAACATGTCATTAAGGTAGAGACAATTAAGAATTTGGGTTAATAATTAAATTCGTTTTTAAAAAATTTTTTAGTTAAATTAATTTATCAAAGATTAAAAATTAATTATATTTATTTTCGGTCACATCATTAATAATTTCTGTCAATAATTAATGTTGTGAAACATTAATTGACAATACACATAATACTTGACATGCTTAATTGAACAGTGACCAATATATTTATGAAAATATATTAATTTAATTCTTTTTCCCAAACATAAACCCTATTCCCAATATGATCGAGCTAATAAATTAATAGATTTTTTATAAATATATTTAGTCAATGTCTAATTAAATATGTTAGGTATTATATATGTTATCATTAACATTTCATATCATCAATAGTTGACAAAAATTATTAAATAGATTAACTGAAGAACAAATATGATTCATTTATAATCTTTAAAAAATCAGTTTAATTGATAAAATTTTTCAGATACAAATTTAAAAAATTTTTCATTTTTAAAAGACTAATTTAATTATTAACCTTTGAAAATTTAGATAAAATTAAAAGAATAAATTAAGCATATAAAATTTAAAATCATATCAAAATTTAAATTATAAAATAATATAATTTAAGAGAAAATTTATAAAATTAATTGACAAATTTAAGATTATAATATTTAAAAATTTTTAAGAGTGGTTAGATTCTAGCGTCTATTCCCTTACTACTACATAACTATTTTTTAAGCTTTATTACTCTTTCTAGGTTGGACATAAAAAAAAAAATGAAAGTTAAAAAAAAATCCATTCTTAAATCCATCTTAATTCACCCACCTTTAAGAATATCTAATTTGGTTCCCAATGATTAGTATTTTTTCCTATAGACAATCAAAATAAATAACAACTCAACTCTCAACCACAAAAATATGAGATAAATTAATTTTGTTAATATAATATTTCAAAGATTAATTTGTGTAATAGTTTTCTTTTTTTTTTGTCGAGGATCAAATTTTCACTTAAATTTGGCTAAAAACTAAATTATTCATCCAGAATATAGTCAACCTAGATTATGTCTGTAATTTTGTACACCAATTAATTAACTATACATATTAACAGTGTTAACTATACTTATAAATTTTCTTGATTAAATTAGTCACAGAAGAATTAATACCAACTTGACTTATAGTTATAAAATTTAGGTAGCAAATTGCAAAGAATTTACCTAGGATGTGTCCTGTTATTATTAGTATTTTTTTTTTACTTTTATCTTAATAAATATGTATTCATAAAATATCCTTCATTATGTATATCTATATAAAAAAAACATTTTTTAATATTTATAAATTCAAACGCAAGAGCTTTGATTAGAGTATAAAACATTTATTATATTAACTAATTTTAAAAAAGGTTAGCTAATTAATATTTTTTTAGATTTAAGTTAATATTAATTAATTTTCAATTGTTTTAGTATTGACTTCTTAGAAATGTTTTTCTCTAATTATACATATTTCAGCAGTCTCAATAATCATAATTATTACTAGTATAATATAATAATAATAATAATAATAATATTACTAGCATTTTGACAATTAATGAATGACCACAGCTTGACCTTTTACCTTGCAAGTTGCAAGCACTCACTGTCTTCCTTGGTCCTCGTTCTGCTCATTCTCAAGTTCTCAATTCTTTCTCTTTCTCTTTCTCTTTCTCCGCCACCGGCAACCACCGTCAACCACCGCTTCCGCCGTCGCAGGCACTGCTACGTTGCTCCCCTGCGCCCTCGGCGTAGCAATGTCCCCTGCAAGATCACCTTCATTTTCTCGCCAGAGTCACCACCATTTAACGCTCTTGATTTTCTCAGTTTCGCTCGTACTTCTACTTCAACCTCCGTCGTCACTCGCCATTCGACCCGATGAGTCGGATCGGATCGAACTGGTTGCCAACTCGACCGAGTCCAATGGTACGCTCTCGAAACCCAGGGAAGGAAGCTTCGCGGAAATGATCGATCGAGCTCTCGAGCACGAGTTCACCGAGAACGACCAGAACGAAGGTTCTAGATTAACTTACAGCTTTTCCTTCTCCTGAATTTTTAGTTCTTTCTAGATTGTGAAGAGGTTCGAAATCTCGTTGGATTTTCCGATTGTAGAACCTCACAGGGTTAGGTTGTGAGCTAGAATGTTTTAGAATCTTAGTGCCTCGATTTTCAGTCTTATTTCCGATTTGGAAAGGATTTGCACTGACTTGGTGAATTTTAGTTCTCATTAGGCTATAAAATCATCAGTTCTGCAAAATCTCGTTGGATTTTTCTTCGGATTGTGTTTCTCTCAGCTCCGGAGCTATTTGGAGTTTCTATAATTGCATTTTTTTAACACAATCAATTTGTTGATTTCAATGTTCATTGACCCTGGTTCCTGATCTATAAGAAGAAAATGGCAGATTCGTGCGAATTTCATGTTATTGGAACGACCCTCATTTCGCATCTTATGATTTAAAATCATTTTCATTTTCATTCTTACTGATTTGGGCGTGTTGTATGTATGTGCATTTTTTGAAATGCACTTGAAGTTTTGTATACCTTTTTGCGCCAGTGTTTTTGGATAAGAAAAAAAAAAATCGGAACCTATTTTTGGCGTCTGCCTTTTTATTCTTCTTTGCCTCTTAATATGCTTGCAGTGCCTGATGCGGGGAGCTTCAACAACAGTGTGGCAGAGCAACAGGTTGGTCTTGCAAACAACAACTCCTTTTTTTTCTAATCATGATATCCTAGTTTGATGTAATCAGAAAATATAAACTTAGATTTAATAGCATGATTGAGGTACTCCTTTTATTTTAGTGAAAATATGAAACTTTTCAACCGGCTGTGCTTAGTGGTGATTCACGTTTTAGTTTTTTTACCACTTGTCATATATTTCCATGGTTTCTATATATTACACAATTGACAATTCTCTGGCCTTTATTAATATATGTCTGGATCAGGCTGTACTCGAAACTGTGGCCAGGGTCAAGCCAAAGAAGAACGAGACAAAGGATGAAAAGTACTTCTTTCTATTTTTACACTAGTATTTCATATGTGAAGTGTATCTTCCAGTTACTTAAACTGGGTGTCTGATATGGTGCATTTACCGTAAAAGTTTGTTTCGATATATTATGTAAGTGTGCTTTTTCAAAATTATAGGTCATTTCAACTCCATCATGTATTTAATTTGGATAATGATAATAGAGCTGAAGATACCCCAATGTTGATAGACCGAAAGGTGAGGACAATGTGTTGTTAGGTTTTTCCTTTTTTTTTTTTTTCCTGATATTCTGTTTAGTTTTGCAACTTCTAACTATATATAATATGCATCTTTCAGGATAATGTTTTCATAATATCTAACTTTAAATCCAAGTATCCAGTGCTCCAGCTAGATTTGCGGTAAACTTCTTTTGCTGATTATGTTTTCAGCATATAAGATGGATTATAGTGCTGTTGCTGATGAGAAATTCTTTCATCTTATCTTTTAGATTGATTTCAGACCTAGTGGTCGCTATAGTTTCGGCAACTTGTGGTGGCGTTGCATTTGCTTTTGCTGGACAACCGGTCTGAATATTTTTTTTCTAAGCTTATTAGTAATAAATGGAATCTTTAGGATGTTATATATATATTTTCCCTGTAAAATCACTTCAAGCATTGACTCAAAATATATTTTGACAGGTTATTACTGGATATCTTCTGGCTGGCTCCATAGTTGGACCTGGTGGCTTTAACTTCATTAGTGAAATGGTGCAGGTATTCTTGCAACAGTAATCCTTTTGCAGTTTGTATGTTTTTTAAACTCTTTTATGGTGTATATACTCTCCAGTTTAGTTGGATTTCCATTTGTAATTTTGTTAAAATCTGAGAAAAGAGTCAATGCTTTTGGCTCCCAAACTTAATTGAGGAAAAAATGGTGTGTGAAATTTTTTTATCTGTATTCTTGTAGATAGTGCATTATCTTTTAATTTTGGTAACTTCACTTATGAAAATCGTTAGACTTAATACTGAACAACACATTCTTGCAAAACATATTTTCGGTGTGTTTGGCATGATTAGAAGGGGGAGACTATTTGATTTGCAGATTAGATCTTTTGTTTGGAATGAGTTGATATGGTAATTCTTATCATTTTCCCTGCCTTTGGTTTACAAGTCCTATCAAATTTGGTAAGATTTGGCGGAATTCATCTGATTTGAATTTAAATTTTATAGATTGACCATATTTCCCTTTCTAAATAGCTTATTTAGTAAAATGGAATCAGAGGAAATCCATTTTGATAAGTTCAAAAATTAAGACTTCACTTAATCCAATTTATCGTGAGTTATCACAAAAATAAATTTCTAACCCAAATCATTTATCATTTTTAAGCATTCAAAATACAATGTTGGATATTTTCATTTTCCCTTTTGAACTACTTTTTCCAACTTATATCTGCTGGTAAGTATATCAGAACAGTTACACAAACAAGGCATCATTTACGGAGAAGCTTAATAAACCATCCTTTTCTAAACAACAAATAAATGAAAGAATTTGATTGAGATGAAGAGAATCGGAACATAAAATGAAAAGAAGAATGACTGTAGTGTAGCCCCTTTTGGCCTACAGACATAAATCATTGTGCAAGCAAACATTTTATTCTTAAGTTCAAGGTTCCTCATTCCTCCCTTGACTTCATCATAAAAGAGCCTAAGGACTTTCCACTAATTTGACAGACTATTTTGTTCTCTTCACTGTTTTAAGTAAGAAGTGTCGATGCCACTTAAAACAACAAAAAACATACAGTAGTTAAGTTATATTGCCACATGAGCTTATACTGATGTTTAGTGCCTCTTGCTGAACTCAAGCTTATTTATACAAGCTATATTTACTCAAATACGTAGGTGGAAACAGTGGCTCAATTTGGTGTAATATTTCTTCTGTTTGCATTGGGCCTGGAGTTCTCGGCAGCTAAGGTATTTATTTATTTATTATTTTAAATGTGCTCTTTTCTTTCTTTTTTCTTTTTTTGTGCCATGTGTTAATTAGCTGTACTTACCCTAATTTATACCTGTATGATTGCAGCTTCGTGTTGTTCGAGCAGTTGCTGTTCTAGGAGGGCTACTTCAAATTTTTCTATTTATGTGCATGTGTGGGCTTACTGTATCGGTATGTTTCTACAATTGCAGGTCGCCCAATTTCTGAGTTATTTTGTTGTTTGTCATTGTTATCAATTTATAGCTTCATGTACCCAAAAAAAAAAACATTCAGACAACTGAATAATGGAAACTGTTTGCTATCTCATCTATTTATTGCATGATTCAATCCTTTTACACCTTAAGTACAAATAAATACTGATCTCTACAACTGAACTCGAAGTTTCAAACTTTAATTATTTTAATTTTTTTTTTTATTGAATGAAGGGTTTCTGCTTTGCATAAATTCCACGAGATCCCCCGATCCCAAGGATGATTAGTTTACTAGTTTAAAACTGCTGGGCAGATATGATGATGGGGCAAGAGATCACCAAGTATTAGTTTCTAAGTTTTAATTCATGTCACCTTTCTTTCTGGGAAATGTTTACTTTTCCTCCTTATTGGCCAAGATCCACAATGATTGGTTAACTGGTTCTAGTATGGATTTGTTTTGTTTGACTTTGATTACAAGGGAGTAGATGGAAACAAAATAGAATTAAAATAAATTTCCTGTTAATTCTTATAAATGCAGACCCTACACGGCAGTAGTATGAACTTTGTAGTTTAATAAAAAAGGAAGCCATATTATCACTTTGTCACTTTCTTAATAGGTATTATGCATAATCTGATTTTTGGTGCTGTTGCTGTTTCAGATGTTTCTGGGAAGACAATATTTTATATTTCAACGTGTTTTTTGTTAGTAGACTTTGCCATATGACATTCTCAATGTTGAAGTTCTGATAGGTCTTTATTTTGCAGTTATGTGGTGGTAAAGCCTCAGAAGGAGTTTTTGTTGGTGCTTTCCTTTCTATGTCTTCAACAGCAGTGGTATAACATCATATCCGATCTAATGTCCTATGTTTAAAAGTTCAGATGCAGACTCATGTACTTCATGCCTTCTGAGGCTGTAACCAATCCTGTTTCCTTTTCCTATGTTTTTTACCAGGTCTTGAAGTTTTTGATGGACAAGAACACTACTAATGCCCTTCACGGACAAGTGACTATTGGGACCCTAATTTTGCAGGTACATAATTAGTTATTGCTTGATCAGTTATCATGTCCTATATTGTTCTTTATTTACTATTTTTTGCTAAGTCATGTAATATTAATTTTCCTTGAAGGATTGTGCTGTTGGATTGCTTTTTGCATTACTTCCTGTTCTGGGTGGCACGTCTGGTGTTTTCCAAGGAGTGTTATCCATGACAAAGCTGTAAGTATATAACCTTAAAAGTCTTAAACTTGTACCTCTATTTTCAACACATGATCTTTTCTTCATCTAATTAGCTTTTTCTTTCTCATTTTCACTTAACCCATATAGTAATTTAGTGAAATTCATGCATGTTTTAGTCTTCTGACAATATATGATTGTAAAATGACTTTTTCGTAAAGTCATGTTTTAGTCTTCTCAATTATGCATAATCATATTCAAACAGTAGACTTCCGAATAATATGTGATAGAAACAGGTCCCTTTTAAGCTAGTTTAGCAGGACTAGCTGTTGCCTATAAATACTAGGGGTTAGTTAGTTTTTAGTCAGTTAGAAAATTCTGTTCAGTTTGTTAGTTTAGGAGAGGAAAATTCTCTCGAGTTGGTTAGACCCAACAGTATATGTCAATTGGGGATTGTGATTTACAATCCCTAATTCATCAATAAAATCCCCTATTTCCTGCTAGATCTCGGTTCCTATCAATATGCCAATTTGATGCTATAAAAAAGTAATTTATAATTGCTGCAAAAGTCAAATAGCAAATTAGTGACTTAATTATTCATGTAAAGTGAGAACGAGTGTGTTGAAGTTGTTACTTTAGTGGTAGAGGACAGAGACTCTTCCACATTATAATTGGCTGGCCACTTACCTTGATAAGCATTATGACCTAACATGATACTTCTCTCCCAATCCAGGTTGGTGACTTTGATTGCATTTCTCTCTGTTCTGTCAATATTGTCTCGTACTTGCCTCCCATGGTTGCTTAAACTGATGATAAGCCTGTCATCCCAGGTCTGTATTCTTATCCCACTTTTCTTGTAATATCTCACCTGTGGACTGTGGAAGTAGTTACTTGTTCTCCTTCGTGGTAAAAATGGCACTGATGGTTCAATTGAATGGAAATTTTGCAACTTCGGTTCTTTGTTTAGCTATTGCCATTGTTCAGTTGTACATTTTTGTCTTTCTGAGCTGTTGAGTAATAATCCTGTTTATGCAGACAAATGAGCTCTATCAGCTGGCGTCTGTTGCCTTCTGCTTGCTTGTAGCCTGGGTTGGTTCTCTCTCTAAATTTTCACTCCCTGAACTACTGTATTTGTATTTGAAATTGTTTCTTTGTAATCTGATTTATTTATAAGGAGTAAAATCATAATAGTTTCTTCTAAAACCATATTTTTACCAATTGAGATAATGAGCCCACATCAACTTGCAAAACCCTTGCTGTTTGATACATTTAAAAATGTCTGTACTCAGAACCTTCTTAGCTGTATGCTTATTTACAACTATTAATCACCAAAAGGCTTAGTAGTCATTGCTGACAATGATGTATGCTGGTTTCTATGAACCAAACAAATTAAAGGGTTCTCCCAATATAAGGAATCATGTTAGGTAACTCATGAAGTGATCATTAGAATGCCAGAATTGAGAAACTATTATCTTATAAGAAGGCTTCTTACTTCATGTGAGGAAAAAGTTAATGGATTGTATTAGTTGCTTCCCAAGAAACTGGAGATGTGTGGTATCAAAGTCACACTGGATTCTTGTGTCTCTGCAGAAACTTCTTTATTCTCTACTCATCTGTGTGGAGTGAGTGTGAGCATGAAATTTTGTTTATTTGTTTTTTTTTTCTTTATTCACTTAAATATCTTTAATCGTTTTCAAATAATATGTCCTAGTTTTCATTTCCCAAATAGTAATAGCAATAGAAATATTGGTTGTAGTATTAGTAGTAATAATAATATGATATAATAATACAAACATAAACACAGCCTATTGCCAGAATTGACTCCATAAAGAATGCCCTTTGCCATTATGCATTAGTAGTAATAATGATAATCTTACTGTTACATCTGAAGCTTGACCTTTTGTATCTCTTTGCCTTTATGTTTCCAGAGTAGTGATAAGCTGGGGCTAAGTCTAGAGTTAGGCTCCTTTGCGGCTGGAGTGATGATTGCAACCACTGATCTGGCTCAACATACACTAGAGCAAGTAAGGCACAATGCCAAATAGCAGTTGATTGTTACATGCTTGATGTAGCCTTGTGGAATGTATTGCTTTTTAATAAGATCCATGCACATTTCGTTGGTTATTTTGATTTATGTTCTTCACAAGACTGGGATATTTGTAGAAATTCCTTCTGGAAAGCCATTGTTTACAATCTGGTTCTCATTTTTCTGTCGTTGACAAATTTGATTATTTCATGAACCTAGTTTCTTAACTGGAATGCTTGGTGGTAAAAAGTATTTTATAGCAGGAATTTGACATGTTCACTTTCTCTGCAGATTGAACCTATTCGCAATCTTTTTGCTGCTCTTTTCCTAGCCAGCATTGGAATGTTGATTCATGTTCATTTTCTCTGGAACCATGTTGACATTCTGGTAGCATCTGTAATTTTGGTGATTGTCATAAAAACAATCATAATTGCTTCTGTTGTCAAAGGATTTGGTTACAATAACAAGACTTCAGTACTTGTAAGCTTTATTTCGTAATTTGATGGTCTAAACGCTTTCTTTTTTTTTTTTGTCTTCTCAATGGTCGAGGAACCTAAAGTCATGCATATGTATAGGTTGGAATGTCATTGGCACAGATAGGAGAATTTGCTTTTGTTCTTCTCAGCCGGGCTTCTAATCTTCATCTAGTTGAGGTTTGTGCTAAAATGGTTGTGACTATACTGATGAATCCAGTCTTTGATAGTTTAACGGTTTCTAATCAATAGCCATCCCTGATGTTCTTATTATACAGTGATTTTGCCTTATCCATTGAACCCAGAAAGGCAGAAATGGTGATATAGATTGATACTTAATTATTGCCAACCAATAGGGATTCTGATATTTTATTAATTTCAGGGTAAACTATATTTGCTGCTTCTTGGGACGACAGCTCTTAGTCTGGTACGAAACATTTTTATATATTTGAATTAACAGCTATAGGGATCCGTAACTGATCCATAATTGGGGGTTATAGTCTTGCAGATTTTGAAATGCTGTGAACATGGCAATATACACATATAGCTGATAAACTTGGTGCAAAGAAATGGATAGGACAATAAAAACTTTCTTTCAAAGAGATTGTTCTTTCATTAAAAAGTTTGATTTGAATGTCAATGTTAGACAAGCTTTGATGTGGGAAAAAATTATCTATTCTGCAATATTGAAGTTTACCAAGACCAAGTATTTAAGTCTGAAAAGCGTGAAGTATATCATAAGCTGCCATCAGTTTCAATGCTTTGAACTCAGTGACACTGCTATTAATTTATTATGAATGCATAATCCCATCAATAATTTCTCAGCTAATTTCTGCAGGTAACAACTCCTTTACTTTTCAAGCTAATTCCTGCAGTAGTGCATCTCGGTGTGCTATTGAGGTGGTTCTCTCCTGACAGTTCACTGGAGGTAATAATTCTGGGAACTGATGGATTTTCTTTAGGTGAAAGTCAGTGATCTAATCTTTTTGGTTCTTTTTTCTAATAATTGCCTTATTTGTTGTCTGAGTGTAGATCGGATATAGTAAGGTAGACATCCTCCGCTCAGAAAGTGGGAAGCAGCGAATAATTTTGATGGACCAAGAATCTCATGATTCTTGATAAGTGCTTTTATTTTTTATTTTTTGCAAGACATTAAGCTTTGATGGGGTTCTCCAAGGTGGTGTTGATAAGAATTTCACCTAACTGCAGTTTTTCAGAATCATCCAAACCTAATCCACAATCAATTCTTGCATACCAAACTAACCAAATACTAACCATCATCCAAATCCTCACAAGTGGAATGAACAGGGGAGAGGACCAAAAATCAACTAACAAGACGACGTACAGATGAAGCCGTTTGAAAATATATTCGTTACATTGCTCCACTTACATTCATTTATTTCCCACCCTTTCTTTTGTTCTTTTTTTTTGGCTCATAAATGTATGATATGGTTCAATGAGTAACCATTCCCCTCCTTCCTTTAAGTGTAGTTTGAATGTATTCAATATTTCTGTTCTAGCATCTGTGGCTGGGCTTTGTATATCTAACTATCTAAGGCAGTTCCCGTTTTGTTTTGTTTCTCAATGGTATTTTTGAGATGTGTTGTATAAATTAAAATGACATCTCGCTTATAGGAGCATTCTTATTGCCATGTCAAATACTCCATGACGTATTATGTTAACTTGCTAGTCTCCACACCTTTATTTACATCAGCAAATCAACGTTTGGTATTTTTGTCTCATCCCTCCATTTGTTGATTAACTAGCGTGCCTTAATTCAATAAGCAATATTTCCCTCATTTTGTTCATTACTTATTTTAATTATTTGCATTTGTGTTATTATAAACGAGTAATAAACATTTGGTGTTGTTGAACAAGGGAGATAAGAAATATTCATCATAAACAATTTAGTAAAATTGCCGGAACAGTTTAAAACCCAGACAATTGTGTAATGGAAAAAAAATATGTTGATTTATAATTGGTAGATAGCTGGTTAGAAAACACGAGAAAAAAATTATTTAGCCTGTGTAAAAGATGCTCTGCTCAGATTCCAGAACTTCATTGGAATTCGGGAATCAATGACCACTTACTTCTTCGGTGTCTGTTGTAGAAAGAAGAAATTCTGTTTCTCGGTTTACAAGACCAGGCAGGCAGCATCTTACAATCACTTTTTCTGTTAGTTATTTGGAGGAATATAGAATATAGATCCATATTGAGCTTGTTTTGGAGTCATTGTTTTATTGGAGAAAAAAAAATTGAAGTAAAAATATGAGGGGATAAACAAAAGGGTAATATGAGGGGAATAAAGAACAGAACAAAAAATAAAGATTATTTATAAGTTATATTATCATAGAAACAAAAGTATTCATAGGTAATTATAGCATATAGAAAATAAATATAAAGATGTGAAGAGTTAAGTTTCAAATGCACTAAGATCTAGTTTGGGTAAATAACTTAAATAAACTTTTTCGAAAAAAGAGCTTAATCTACAAAAGTTTTTATTAATAGTAGCTTATAAATAAATTATTTTGTATTTGGATTTTTAGTTATAAAAGTACTTCTTTTAAAGTTGTAGTGTTTAGATAAATAACTCAAAAATTTGTTATAACTAACTACTAAAATAATAGCAAGCTATATAAAAATAAAATCACATGTGAAAAAATAAAATTAAAACTGAGATTTCACATCAGACACAATATTAAATAAAAAATTAATAATAAAAATAGGGTGATAAAATGATAAAAAAAAAATAGCTGGAAGAAATATATAAAATAGACTATTCAGATGGAACATTGTTTTAAAATTGTGGTGGAAAGTCAATACTTTCAGTAGATGAATCATTACGTGAAAATGGTGGTAGAGGACTAATACTTCAAGCAAATACACCATTGCATGAAAATGATGGTGAAAGGTCAGTTAACAGATGAAACTTTGCGTAAAAATGATGGTGGATGATCAGTATTTTCAGCAAAAACAGAAAATATTTTCACAAAATTAAAAATAAAAATATATTTTTTTTAAAAAATGATAAATACACATATTATAACTTTTTATAATTCAAAAAAAATTAGATTATGCTATTCTCAAAGGGACTCTAAAATAGCCCCTAAGATCTTAATTGTCACTAATTGTGTCCCACAAAAGTGCACCAATCACTTGATAAAAAAAAAGGAACTAAATTTAATACGGTGCACTTTTGCTTGCGGATCTTAAAAATTTAGTGTACCTCGACTAATGAACCACTTCAAGGTTCAATCCCATAAAAGTAATTTTTAAAATATAAAGATAAATAATTGAATAAAATAATAAAATTTAATCATATTATGTATTCATTAAAATTTAGTGACTAATTTTTAGTATAGATGTAATATTTTTTTTATATTTTTAAAGACCAAAAATAGAACTTTAAAGCTTTTGAGAATTAAATTGATTTTTTCAAAAGATTAGTTATTATATATCCTAAAGATATATATTAAGATTGTTATTAATAACTTTTTTTAATTTTTTGTTTTAATAAATGTACAATCAATATATTAAAAATTTAATTTTATATTTTACCTATAAATTTTTTTAATTAATAATTTTATTTTATGTTTTTAAGACAAATTTATTCATTTTTTAATTATTTAAATGTTAATTGATATTTATTAGTGTAGCTTTCTCAAAGCTTCTATAATGGAGATAATAATTGACACTTATGATAATGAGAATAAATAAATAAAGAAAGTGTTGTAGATCAGAGAGGCACTGATCTGATAGCTGCTGAATGAAGGAGAAGACTAGAACATGTGGAAGGCATCAATGACAAAACTTGCTCCAAAAATATGATTGGAAGCAGCAAAGGTTGGTTTTTATAAGTTCAAGGACGGTCTCTCTCTCCTCATTCATTTGCTTTACTTAGCAATGCAGGAAATTCCTCCAATACCAAATTGGGAACATTCACCCTTTTGTGTTCCATTGGCTGCCTTGTTTTCAAACTTTGATTTGGACAAATAGACAAGGACAAAGTCCAAGGACCCTTTTTTAAATAATTATAAAAATAATAATCTAGAAAGAATCACACACACATATATATATATATATTAAACGTTTTTATAAATTTAAATCTTATAGATATAAAAGTTAATTTTATGATTTTATTTTCAAAAAATAAAATAATTTGTTTTCAGATTTTCATTTAAGCCTAAGTATATTGTTTTTTGTTTTTACGTTTCATGTTCATAAAATAATTTTTTCAACATTACTTGTAAAAAGTTATGTCAATGCTTAAAAATAGTTCTCTTATGATAAGTTATTTAAAAATATTATTTGTAAACTAAAATTAATTATTATATATTTATATACAAAAATAA
>NC_029777.3:107461270-107464026 GCF_000817695.3 Arachis duranensis
ATATTCACCTAACATAATTATAAATTATTTAATATAATCTTATTTTATTTATGTGTCTTCATCTATCACTGATTAACTTAGATATGATCATGTCATGTATGATTATTTTAAGATGAGTAGATAAGTGCGGCTTTTCTTGGATTTATGGGAACTATGCATAGTTCAGCATATTAATTAATTAATTAGCCCTCCCTCTTATATATAATATACAAATCAACAATATATTATCTTCAGTGACTGCTACCAAAACAGTAACATATAATAAAAAGAAAACATTTATCTTAAATTCACCTAGCTTTTGGCCTCTTCAATGCCTCAAGTGTCAAATTGATTTGAAACCACAGCAAAGATATAGGGATACTGAACCTTTTTATGTGTGTACAAAAAATGACAATAATGATGGGAAAACCCAACATATACATTATTGATCGATAGATAGATTCTCTATCTTGCTTTGAAGCAATTTAATTATTAAAACTTACACTTCTCTGCTGCCCAAATTTCCGCACACATGCAAAAGCTGTTTGTGCCTCTTCTCTCTACCAATGCTATCAAACTTTCTACATAAGAAAGAAAATATTTATAGTGCTTTCACTCTCTCTCTCTCTCTCTCTCTCTCTCTGAAAACATCATGCTACACTTGAGAACAATAATAAGCAACACTATGACTCATCTCTCATGGAGCCAATGCAATATAATTATGGATAAAGCTTTTAGAAATGAAATTATCAGTGGTGGGTCCAAAGGTCCATTAGGGTTTGTGTGGTAATTGACCAAGTATAAGATAGAGTTCTTTTTAAAAATTATTTTTTAATGATCTCTTTTCTATCAATAAGAGAAGTGATTAAATCATTTTAATATATAGTTCTTTCTACTTTTCAACCAATTGTTTGCTCCTAAAATTGAAATTGAGCTTGCCTTCATTACCTTTAACACTATAATGTACCTCTGTTAGTGCTTCGATAAGAATACGTGTTTTTTTTTTGTTACATCAGTTGAGATTTGAATTCGAGATTTCTAAGTAAAAAAGGAGAACACGTATCATATAAGCTACGATTTATTGGCTAATAATAATATTTATCTAATAGATAAAAAATAGGACGCAAATTATTAGAAATCAAAATAAAAACCAAATTTTTCTAATGTATGTACCTTTGCTGTATATTTTTCTTCCCAACCTTAATATTTGTTATTAGAAACCAATTTTTTTTAAAAGAAAAAAATAAAGAATGATACATCTAATATCATATTTATTGAGTAAATTATTATTTTATTCATAAATGCTCAGATTGATAATTATTTTACAAATAAATAAAATTAAATTTATACTTATAAAAGATGATCAAATTATTATTTATACTATCAATAAAAATTTAAAATAAAAACAAATTTGTTTATAAATAAATTTAATATTTAGATACTCTTTCATGTAGAAATCACATAGACAACATATAGTTTTACTTATTTGCAAAGTTATTTTTTGGAGGGTAAAAATTGTTAGAATATAATTAGGATCAATTAGTTACAATTCTCTTAGTACCTATAAATATTCTTTTATATTGTATCATTCTAGACAACTTGAATAGACAACTTGAATACACTCAATAATGCACAAATCTTTTTTTATAGTTTAATCTCTTGTTTCTAACATGGTATCAGAGCCATGGTATCTTCGTTGAAGAGGATTGGTTATTTTATTTGCGGTGAAATCACCGCAGTTTTTGTATTTTTTTTATGACATTCTTCTTTTTTTTTGTCACCGCTATGATGCTTTTTCACCTCACCGACTAGCCTATTCTCTTCATCTTGTGTCTTTTCAAGTCGAATGTTCAAACACCAATGTCATCCGCTATTTTTCTCTTCTCATGAAGAAAATCGTTTTTGCTCTCTTTCGACAGTTCCGTCTACGTTCTCCCGTGGCAGTTCCGTCTGCGTTCTCTCGTGACAGTTTCGTTTGTCTTCTCTCGTGGCAGTTTTGTTTGTATTCTCTCGTGGTAGTTTCGTCTGTGTTTTCTCGTAGCAGTTCCGTTTGCGTTTTGTCTGTGTTTCCTTGTGGCAGTTCCGTCTGCGTTTCTTTCTGGCAGTTTCGTCTGCACTTCCTTCAGAGAGCATCAGTTCCGTCTGCGCTTCCTTCAGAGCGGCAGTTCCATCTGCGCTTCCTTCAGACAAGCCGCAATTCCGTCTGCGCTTTCTTCTGGCAGTTTCGTCTGCACACGTTTTATGAGTTTATGCAATTTTTTTCTCTTTATTTCGTTGTTTTAAATAAATTTCAAAGTCAAGTTGTCACTTGAGTTTGAGGGGATGTTAGAATATAATTAGAATCAATTAGTATTATTTAGTATATCTGAATATTTATTATAGGAGATTACGTCTTTATTATTATAATTCGCTTAGTATTTATAAATATCTTTTTATATTGTATCATTGTAGATAACTTAAATCCACTATTCAATAATGCACAAATTCTTTCTCCAATTAAATCTCTTATTTCTAACAAAAATAACAAATAAAAAATAAAAAACAGACAATAAAATGGTGGGTGCATGTGGTCCAAGTTAAGGAGGCAAGTGAGGGAGGGAATCGTGCATACTGCAAAGTGAGCCATAGACCACCATACATAGACCATACGCCATAGCCACTTAGTTTGATAAAAAAAAATTATGAGATGTTTATATTTTTAAAAAGTATAAACTTTTTATTTTATATTTGATAAATTAAAAAAATTATATATTTATATTTATAAATTAAAAAAATAG
>NC_029777.3:107464062-107488900 GCF_000817695.3 Arachis duranensis
AAATATTATAATTTTTAAAAAATAATTTTTTGAAAATTAATTTTTATAAACTACTCTTAAAAATTAAAAATTTTCAAAGAGTTTGTTAGACTTGTCACATTATTTGCGCAAATCTACATCCAGTCTCTTTTCTACGATTGCGACTACTCTCTTCATTTTACTATTTCTTACCTTATCAGTTATTTTTTTATCCAATCCTACCCTTCTGTCTCCTTCAATATTACCAGAGTTTTTTCTTTTATGCTGCTAACTCAAACTGAAACTACAAAAAAATCTCCCAAAAATAATTAAAGGTGATAAACCATTCCATCACAAAAACAACCATTAATTATTCAAAAATAAAAGTTAATTTTGTCCATCTAATACAATCATTTTTTTTAAAAACAAATATTTGTTATGTGTAAAAAAAAAAGAAATCACTCAAACATTTATCAAGTGTTTGATAATAATACCTACTAACTAAAGAGTCTTCTTTTAATTATGAGTTTTATTCTCGCTAACAACATTCTTTGAGAGTAATTCAGTTAAATTTTGAATATGAAACCTTTAGTAATAATTTAAACCTTAAGTATATACCCTATTCTTCTATTATGAATAAGTAAAGATGCAATTAAATTTTTATTAAAATTTAGTACATTTTACGTTTTGAGTGAATTTCAACCAAAATCAAACTCCAAAAAAATATTATTATCATACCCGATATCATAAATAAATTCAAAATCCCTTCTCTATAATACACAACTATAATAACTTTATTAAATATATTTTTTTTAGATGTGTTACAAAAGCTAATGTAATTGATACTATTGTTTTAACTCATAAAAAATTTAGTTCTCCTATAATTATTCTTTTTCTTTTAACTAACAAAGAAGTATCTATTTTAGTTGCTAAAAATATTAGAAGATAATTTTTTACAATTTTGTCATAAAATTGTAAAGTTTTATCTACATCAAATAAATATAACTGTCTAATTCCATTATCTCACATGGTTAATCTTAATCTACACATGATACATAATAATGTTAAAATTTAAGTAACTTAAATGATCAATAATTAAAAAATTTATATTATTGTAGTTAATAAAAAGTATCCTTCATGTCTAGTACTATTTTTAAAATAGTTTGGTCTTAAAATATTGATTATACAAAATAATTAGTTTTACTGATTGTCATAAAAATAATTAATCCTCATAAAGGGGTTAAAAAAATTTATGGGAGTATGTCATATGTTTAATATGTAATTACTTATGCAGTTATGCTGAAATAACTATGTAATTACTTATTCTAATCAAATCAAATCATTAATATAATTGATTACTTATAATTAATATGGTCTAATAAATTATTAAATAATTTGATATTTATCTCAATCAAATTAAATAAATAATTAATTATAACACTTTTATAAATTATTAATAAAAATATTTAACACAAAAAAATTAATACAAATTAAAATAAAATTAACTCATTTATTCTAGTCAAATCAAATAATTAATGTAATTCATTAGTTATAGTTAATGTGGTCAAATAAAATATTAAAAATTTAATATTTATCACAATTTAATTAATTAATTAATGTATTTAAATAAATTAAATAAAATAATAACTCAGTAAATACTTTAAAGAACATGCCACATCAATTATGTTATTAATTAAAAAAAATCCAATTTTGGTAATATATAATAAATAAATATGTAAATAATTTTACCATTTATTAGTTCTACATATTAATTAATGCATATAAATTCATTTAGAAATGTTATTGACTATTGAGAGATGAGAAAATCATAATTCCTTCGTTGGGTGACAATTGAAAATTAAAAAATATGGAAATACAATCATCAATTAAATATTCAAACACAATATTTTATTTTTAAAAATTACACACACACACACACACATATATATATAACGGTTAAATAAAAATTAATTTTATAAATAGTTCAAATAAGTGGTATGGAATAAATAGGTTGTGAAACAACTATATATTATTATCCACCGTTATGAATAAATAGGTTGTGAAGCACGCACAAAGGTACAGGCATGGAATTGCTCAATTGCATAATAATAATAATAATAAAAAGAAAAATGAAATATATTAATAAATAATGTTATCCCTTATCTTTCACATATCCAGTATCCATTCACTTCTACGAAAAGAAATGAGATTAAGAATAAATGGAAAGTGTAAAAGTCAACAAGACGCAGAGTTTAGTTTAAATGGTAGACCCTAAAAAAGGAAAAGAATTATGCCTTAAAAGTACCACCGAATCAGCTTCAAACCACCACAAGACAAAGGTGTCCATGCAAACACAAATCAATAAAAATATTTACTTAACTTTCTTTCATTTCATAGCTAAGCCCTTTCCTCATATACCTAAAGTCTTGGTCCAAACTCCAACCTTTAAATCCCCCCTTACTTAACAAGTAAGCAAATATATATAAAAATCTACAACATTTTCTAATTTCATGTTATTATTAGTTAATCATTTTTAAATAACAATAATATTACACATTCATATCTTTTTATAAATTAAATCTAACTTAACTAAATAATAAAACTTAAAATAATATTAGTCATAATTTATTTTTGTTATATTAGACTAATTTAATTAAACTTAATTAATAAAAAATTTAAATATATAGTATTATTTTTTAAATATTGAGACTACAAAACAATCAATATGGTCCTGACTTGAGTAGTGACGTAATCTTGGGGTGATATATAAATAAAATATTAAAATTGAACTGCCCAGGGCATATACGTCCAAATAAAAACGTAAAAATAAAATAAATTAAAATATGACAACTCGCCTAAAAGATAAATAATATTAATAAGCATATTCACATCCTCATGTGTTGTTTTTTCATATCATATGAATGTTTTGTCCACTATTCATATCAAAATATCACATGCTAATACTAAACCTCTTCCTCTGTTAGCTTTTCTTCAATTCTCACCTCCCTTTTTTTCTTCACATTGTTCTTCTTCATGATAATTACACCCACAAAAAAATAATGGCCTCTTCAGAAATATACTACCCTAATTTGCAAGCTCTAACACAAGAAGAATTGGCTGAACTTGACCCAATCATAAAAAAATATCACATTTTCAATGATCCCTCCCCAAACACCTGCACTTCGATAATAACCTACCGGATCGAAGCTTCGGCGAACGCGGTATGGCCGTTCGTCCGAAGCTTCGAGAATCCCCAGAAGTACAAGCACTTCATAAAGGGGTGCAATATGAGAGGAGATGGCGGCGTTGGCAGCATCAGGGAGGTCACCGTCGTTTCGGGCCTCCCAGCATCAACCAGTACTGAGAGGCTCGAAATTTTAGACGATGACCTCCACATACTGAGCTTTAAGGTAGTTGGAGGCGAACATCGCCTCCAAAACTACCGCTCGGTAACGTCGGTGAACGAATTCAACGTAGGAAACAGGGCTTATACAATTGTTTTGGAGTCTTATATTGTGGATATACCACAAGGGAACACCGAAGAAGATACCAAGATGTTTGTTGATACCGTTGTTAAGCTCAACCTTCAGAAACTTGGTGTGGTTGCCATGGCTAGTTGACAAATATTATTGCGTCGACAATAATAATAAAAGGTTTTTAATTTAGTTTTATTTTAGAATTTCTGAGTTCATATAGGTTCGTTAGCATAAATTAATGCAAGGTCATTCCTGCAATTTTCTATTGTTTCTGTCTCCCCTTTTAATTCTTCTTCATGGAAAAAACAGCAATATATAGTTTTACTTAGCTTTATACCATTTCTTGAATTTGGTTACATAACTAAGCTTTTTTTTTAATGTACATTGTAAAAATTAACTACCAAATTAATCAGCATATATTTATATATAAATATGTGTGATGTTTAACTTATTTTTAATAAGAAAAGTATAGGTAACTAATAATATTTTTGAATAATTTGTGAATAATGTGAATTAATAGGATTAAAAGAGTAAATTTAATAAGTAACATTAAATTAGGGTATAATGTACTTGTATTTAATTGGTGATTGTTCATGTTGTTCAAGATAATTATTGTTTACCTAGCACTTCTCTAATATATTTTTTAATATATATTTTATATTTTAACATGTATATTGCACCGGTTTTTTTTTCATTGGCATTGCTGCAATTTTGAAATATAGGGTTTTTGCTTTGCATTACACCCTTATAGGGTGGGGATGAATGGTTGAATATTATTATATTTCGCCTTCTTTCCACTCAATAAAGTAATTGAGTGTGAGATGAGGAAGAAGAATAATAATGTTGAGTATGATCTATTAAATTGATAGATATTTCATATTTGTGATCCCACCAAAAACTAATTTGACCATCACTTTGGAAATGTGACATGCAATGTGATTGCATTAGCATAGTTGTATTATTTAATGGGCTTCTAGCTTCTAGGGTATAACTTATTTGTGATCCCACCAAAAAATAATTTGACACTCACTTTGGAAAGGTGCCATGCAATGTGCTTGCATTTGCACGGTACTATAGCAGTATTAATTAATGGGCTTCTAGGTTGTAACTTTTTTGGGCTTTCAAGTACTTGAATTCGAAAATTTATATTAATATAAAAAAATTTTCAGTTTACCCAATAAAAATTTAGTACTAGTTATTTGAATCATTTATTCAAATAATATATAGTATATTATTGACACAAATGTTAAATTAATGAGTAGTTTTCCCATTGGGGCCCTCCTTTTTCTTTTTTTCTTTTTCACTTATTTTTTTAATATTATTTTTTATTTTTCACAGTATTTTCAAATTCAATAGTCCAAACTAAAAAATGATAATGTTAATGAGCTAGATTAATTAGTTAGTTAAAGACTTTTTGTGCCACTAAATGTCAAAAGTCAACAGCAAAGACCACATTAAAAAAAATTGTGATGATTTGTGATTATAATTTGCAGAATGAATTTTTTTTTCATTTTTTTTTCAAATTGATGTTGTTAAATATTTTTAGAAAATGTACGTGAGGCAATAACATTAAAGAAAAAGTAAGATGATTTATTTCCCATCATTTGATAACATGTGAATGAGAGTATCTATGATTAATTATTTATTGATTTCAAGCTATGCTAACTGAGTAACAGGCTAATAATTCAATATTCCATCGCTCCTATGCTCCCTATTTTTTTTTAAGACTGATTAAATTAAAGTCCACGTTATTGATTGAGCCTCGTGTTATCGGTAATTAAGGTTTTATAATTGTAGGAATACTATCCAAACTTTTTATTCTTTTTAAGTTACCAACAAAAAATGCTACTGTAAATGGGCTTGAACTATTCTTCCTTGGGTTTCACCAAGATGGACAATGCCTTACATAGGAAGACTAAGACAAAGCTAACTCATTACCCAAAAAAATGATAATAATAACTTTGGTTGAATAATTAGTTTAGAAAAAAGGATAAATGGTTCCTTATCCTTTTAATTTGGTATTTAAGTTTTTAAAAATTTGAAAAAATATTTAAATTTTTTATTTTTTTAAACTTAGATATATTGATTTTTTATGATCATTTAAGTGTGTCAGGTTCAAAAAAAATCAAACGTAACTTCTGTTGTATTGACTTGGTTGATATGAATGTATACATGAGAGAGTTTTTAAAATTAGATAAATTAGACTTAGAAATTGATATGTCCAAAATTTAAAAAGATTAAAAATTTAAATGTATTTTTAAATTTTCAGAGACTTAAATATTCGTAAATTGAAAAATCAAGGATCAATTTATCTTTTTTTCATTAATTTATTTGTTCACTCAAATAATAATCACTTTGTGCATACAATAACCTATTAACATATGGTAAGTCTTTAAATAAAGCATAAATTTTGTGATAAATTATTTCTTAATTTGTCAAACTAAAAAATACCATAAAAAAATAACTAAAAAAAGCTCTTTATTAAGACTAAAATTTTTTAAAAAAAAAACTTTAATAATATATCCAAAATTGACATTATTTGATTCGAAATTTATGAGTTCCGTCAGATCAGATGATACCGGTGGGTGACAACCAGTAACAAGTGGTGGGAAGTTTTAGGATATTGAAAAGAGAAGGAAATAGGTAATTTCAAAATTCTCTCTGATGCATACTTTAGGTATATATAATAACCTCATAAAGAATTCTTAGAATTTCTAAGTTCATTTGAAATTATTATTCCAACGAAGTATTTTATGTGAAATCAATTAAATGCCCTGAAAAATTACATTACCTTTTAAAATTATCTCACCCACACAAAACATTGGTGTACCAATCTAATGTACTTTGGTTATTGCTTTTAAATATTAATCAAACAAAATAAAATTCTCGTTTATAAATTAAAGAAAAGATGCAATATTAGAGAATCAATATTATAGCAGTCAATTTTTGCCAATCTTATAACAAATTATCAAACAAGTTTATTATGAAGTCTACTAAAAAATAAACTTTTATTGAATTTAAATTTTGATTTTTTTAATTGAGTTTCAGATATTTTTATTTTAAAAATTTTGAATATTCTTTTTGTTAAGTTGAATATTAACTGCAATGTTAGCTCTCAACTTTTTTTTATATTATGCAAAACTTTGTTCGGAGGAGGGCAGAGAGTTTTAAGATTATGCTAAGTTTATTTAAGGTTGAATTATTATTATTTTTTTTTAGTAAAAGTCCTTTTCGATTCTTAACCATTTATTTGATAGACATTGCGTCTCTAACAATTATAAAAGCATAAATCGATTCTCATTTATTTTTGTATTTGTTCAATCCAGTCCCTAAAATAAGTTGACATCAGGTCAACATTAACGTATCAGATAACTGTGTCTATGTGGCTTTGTCTTTTTTGTAATAGGGACAAATCGCCTCCTAAGTTCATTAATCATCTCTCTCCTCTGCTTTACCCGCTCCCTCTCTGCCATCGCCTCCTCCCTCTCCTTCTGAAACTCTCTCTCCCTCCTCTTCTCCCTCTTTTCCATTGCTTGTCTCAACTCCAAAATCCTAACACCCCCCACCTAACACCCTCAATTCGCCTCACCTCTCTGGAATCATCATGAAAATCATCACCACCAGCAATCATCATCGAATCACAGTATTCACTTCTTTTCATGCTCATCACAATCATTATCGTCATCAATAATATTATCATAAAAATCTAAAAATTCAAAAACAAAAACATAATCACACTAAATAAATATCTTGGTCACTTGGAGGAAAAAATCTATTTATTTTTCGAAAAAATTACCAGCAAAATAAAGATTAAAAAAAGAGAGTAAAATTTGAATGTTAAAATAAATGAAATTCATGATGTTGTTATTGTGATTATGGTAGTGGTGAATGATGTAGAAAAATGAGAAAGTAAAAAAAAATGCGGTGCGGTGGCAAAGAGAGAGGATTGGAGGGAGAGGGAGAAGTATGAGTGCGGTGGCGGTGGAGAAGAGGGAGGAGAAGAGGAAGAAAGAGTTTTAAAGGAAGGAGATGATTGAAGAGTTTAGTGAGTGATTTGTTCCTATTACGAAAGAAACGTTACCTAACACATGAGTGTTAACTGATTTTAGGAAATGGATTGAACAAATACGAAAATGGATAGGGACCAATTTATATTTTTATAATTATTAGGGAGCACAATGTCTATCGAATAAATGTTTAAAGACCGAAAAAAAAAATTTTTTTTTTTAGTAGACAATTCTAAGTATTATATAACATCACAAATTTATCCACATTATATATTTATACACATAATACTTTAAACATTCTTATAATTAGTTAATTATGCTAATGGATGTAAAGTAATAGAACTTAAAAATAAGGCTCAAAGTTAGGCCCACATCTTTTTTTCAATCATGAGGCCCACATATCATAGATATGGTTTTGTCATTTATGAGAAATGGGTAGCATTTTTCTGACACACTGATCCAGTTAATGGCCTATCATAGTAAAAGGTTTATACATGGCCCATATCATATGCATCATGATCTTTGTCTTCATGTCTTGTAAGATCAGTTCATTATTTTATTTAATGAACCAACCAACCAAACAACACTGACCGAAAGAACCGGAAGAGATGATAATGGAAAAGTCAAAAAAGTAATAATAGTTTCCTTAGATCTTCTCCACAAAAAGAAAGTGGGGAATTTAGTGACAATTACCCCCCTTTTTTTCACCGGTGACATTTATTCTATCATCATAAAAAAGGACTCATATGATAACATTAGATTTCACGTTAGATTTCCTTCCCCTTCAGAGCTTTTGAATTCCAATGTAAACAAAACAAAAATAATTGTTCAATAACCCAATGTTTGGATATAGAAAGAAAATAACAACAAAGAAAATGAAGAAAAACAAAGCAAAAAGTGAGAAAAGGAAAAAAATATATAATTATATTAAAATTAAAAAGATAAAGTATATTTTTTGTCTTTTAAATTTGTTAAAAATTTTAAAAATATTCCTAAATTTTATTTTATTTAAAAAAATTTATTTGTATCAAATATATCTCTAATGGTTAATTTTTCAAAAATTTTAGAATTAATTTAGTAACAACTTCACAATAACTACCTTCAACACAAACAAATCAGACATAATTGTTATATATTAATGTTAGATTGGTTCTAAATTTTTTAAAATTTTAGCTATTAAGAATATATTTAAAACTTACGAATATTTTTAAATTTTCTAACAAATTTAAAAAACAAAAAATATACTTTATCTAAATTAAAATAATTTTTGTATTAATTGTTTGTTATCAAGAACAAAAATATTATAAAGGTACAGGGCTGTGATGATAAGTATTTACCCATTTTCTCTTCATTTGATAGTAGACAATAACTTTTCATGTGGGCACACTATTTTTCTTCTCTCATTTTTTTTTTCTCAACCAATTTTCTTCCTCATTTCTTTCTTCTCTGTCTATACTGATCCAAATAAAGACTAAGCTTTTAATACTTTATACTAGATTTTATAAAGGCATAGACCTTATTATAATCATTTTTCTCCCTTTCCTTTCTTTCTAAGTTATTGTAATTTCCCTTGTCTAACAAACACCAATATCAGAGACAGCATTCAGAATATAACCAGAAAAATACTTGGAAATTCTCATGCAAAGATAATAATTCTTTGCTCTTATACTTTTGATTCATTATTACATGTCACTTTTCGGATGATTAAAATAATTAATAAAAAATAGAAGAGCTAATATGACACATGCAAAATATGAAGGTCAGACATATATAGATATAATAGCGGAGGGAAAAAATCTTGAAGAGAATGAAGATCTCTTTTTATAGATAATTAGATGTTTATCTAGTAAAATATATTATTTTATTAATTTTTTAAAATGTATTATACATTTCTATTTAGTTTATTTTCTTCATACAATGGCCTCTTGGCCATATAATAATACCATACTACAAGGTTTTAAGGAATAATAATTTTAATATTTGCATAAAAACGTAACCAAATTGAAAAATAAAAGTACTAAATGTATACTAAATATATTAAAAATCAATCAATAAATTAACTATTATATATGTATTTATATATTTATACATATTGATTCATACATATAGTTATTAAATAATCAGTTACGAAAATAATCAAACATAAAATAGTAAAATAATTAAATTTGCGATAGACTAATAATCAAACTTATTTACAGTAATCAAATAAATATAACTATGAGATATTAAATACATATTTTTGTATTGAGTGACTGATATGATATTTTGTGTATGCTTAACATAATTGATTGAAAAAATATATACTAGAGTAATAAGAATTATAATAATATAATTTATTTATATTTTAAGTTATAAAAATTTTAATACCATGTTATATAAAAAAATTATATGTATATCTTTTGTATATTTTTTATTTATGGTATACAAGATAAATTTTTATCAATTACTCTAAAAAATAAAAATGAAAAATATACAAAAGTAATGTACACAATGCAGAGATAATACATATAATATATATTACTCTAAAATAAACTATAATCTTCAAATAAGATTATTTGAGTTTAATTATCTTTTAAATAAAAAAATGTTGAGACATTATTCTTCGTTAACAATTTCCTTTCTCATCATATGCTTCGGAGAAAACGATTTAGCTAAAGATATAAATATAAAAACAAAACTTTTCTATTATAAAAATGTAAAGCTTTTTCAGCAGTAATCCACAATGCTTCAGCATAGTATATACTAATGTAACAAAGTCCATTTTTTTTTAAACATTACAATGAAGAAAATTTTTTATATCTATACATACTAATATATGTACCCATGTAATGCACATAAATATTTATTTCTTTAAATTTATATCTAAAATATATTTTAAAAAATTACCATNNNATGGGTTTTAAATTTTTTTTAATTGTAATAATTCAACTAATATACATTCTATTTAAGGATTATTTATAGTCATACCGAGAAGTTATTTATTTGTGATTTTGTATAAAATAAATTTTGAAAATATTTAATATTATTAAAAATATTCTTTTTTTTCTTAATAGTTGTATGCTTCGAAAATGTTGATGCATAGATAGTAAAAAAAAAAACCAACAAAATAAAATCATACTCAATATATCAAAAATAAATCTCAAAATAAATGTCTAAACTAACCATAAACTAACCATGGACTTCCAACAAAGAAAAAAAATATTATTTTATTATCAAAAGTTAATTTAAAAATTCTGTTTAACAAATTAATATATTTATCTCTTAAAGCAAGTTTATATATTTAATTATAATATTTTTATGATTAAAAAAATATTAATTAATAATATAATAATTTATTTTTGTATTTAATAACAAATAATTATAATTATGTATAATTGTAGTATAATTTATATAATTTAAATTTAGTATAATTAGTAACAAATTAGATTATTACGTTTCTCCTAGTAATATAATCAATTATATTTCTACACAACATTTGAACAATATTATTTGAAAATAAATTATTTGAAACCAATATTTGTAAACCATTATAGGGTACCACGATTTTTTTAATGTTGCATTTGTGAAGAAATCGTTATACGAGTATCGTGATTTTTTCTTAGTTCAGCTCATTCAAAAATTACTACAAAATATAGCAATTTCTACTTGCACGTTATTTTAACGTAAACTATTACACCTTTGTAGCAGTTTAGGTGTAATTCCTAATCCATTATACCTTTTTTGCAGTTTTTATAGAATTATAAAAATTACATTTACGTCTTCATTGTTCAAATATTATATTTTGGTAATATTGATTTCCAAACAATTTATTTCGATAATTTGTCCATTAATTAATTTAAAGCATTATACATACATTTTAACTTAATAAAATACACGTTCTTTTCATAAGTATAATGTTTTAAGATTAAAAAATAGTATTTTAGTTAATGATATAATAGAGAACATTAAAATAAAATTATACCTAATATATCAAAAAATAAAATCTTAAAATAGTACCTTAAATTAAACAAACTATTAATTAATAATATAATAATTTAATTCTCTAATTTAATAACAAATAATTATTTATATTGGTAGTAATTTGATAGCTTTCTTTTTTTATATACGTTTATTATTATTGACAAAGAAATACAATTATTATTTTTAATGATTTAACTTTTAATTATTGGTATATTGAATGTGTATCAAAATTATATGACATACTATCATATTAGCAGCATTTTTCACAAAATTATTTAGATATATTACTGATAAAATAAACTCATAAATAATAAAAAATAAAACTAAAAATTAAATATTTCATATATAAATTAAATAGACTTAATTAATAAAATAATATTAACTTTTAAATTTTTTTAAAATTATATAAACTAATTAAATCCTAATATTAGGATTAAATTATTTAAATAATATCTATGGTATTTAATTTTTTATCTTAGATGCATATACATTAGAATCAATTTTATAATGACAACTAATAAAAATAGTTTAACCAAATTAAATATGTAAAATTTGTATAAATTCATACCATCTTCTTGTTAAATATATTCTATCATTTGTTATTCATATAATATGGCAAAATAAGAATAATCATAGTTACCTCACTGATAAATTTAACTTATTTTTAAAAGATAACTTCACCCACATTCTATTAAATTTGTCATGGTATATAAGAAGATTTAATCATCTTTCAGCAAAATAAAATTCAATACCTTTATTCTATTGAATTCGTACATCTATATAATTAGCATCCAAATCAATAATAACAATTCGAGATAAAACGTGATCTATGTAATGCATTATAAATAAAACATTCTATATATAATACTTATAGAGATATAAAAAAGAATCATTATAATTATTAAAAAGATATAATATAAAATATTATTATTATTGACAAATTTTATCATAGTTAATTATTAAATGCTAATAAATATAATCATTTTGAAATTGATATTTTTTGAAAATAAAAAATAAAAGAGAGAATAGGCAAGTATATGAATACTAGAATAATGCAGTACTACATTAGTATATTTGACGCAAGAATGCAACGTATTATAATCAACGAACCATAATTCAAATGCTATAATTTTTCAGTTTCATCTAAAGATCTCGAAATTAAATTTCAATCCCAGTTAAAAAAAATGCAACATGTTGTATAATAATATAATGATTTCTCCATTGGTTCTACTTTCTGACTTTAACTGTTCCTTTACAATCCAAATATTATTTAATCTAACGCACCAAAATATTTCATGAAGGTCACCTAATAAACCCTGTTGCTTTTCCCACTTTCCACAATGAAAATAAAAGTAGTGCTTCCAGTTATGCCATGTATTCAGAGTATATGGCCATGCAAGAACATCCCTCATATTTAATATTTGGAGTAATAATATATATATATCTCACAAGACCCAAGCTACTAACAAAAGAAGTATATGAATAGATAGAATTATTTTCAAACAAAAGACAAATTCCAATTAATATACTATATTTATCTTCTTTCTAAAAAATTACATTATTATTAGGGACAAATTAAAAGAAAAGGTAATCTTATTACCTAATATAAAAAAAAAGGTGACAAAAAATGTCTCAAAAATAATTAAAGTTTGGAAAACCATAAACCAACTAAAGTTAGTCTAACACAAATGATTTGTCATAAGTTGGGTGAAGGATTGAAGAGAAGCAATAAATAATAAAGAAGTTGAGTTGTGTGATGAGAGTGTGTTTATGCTTACATCACCAAATTGAAATGTGTTCTCTCTTTGGTCTCTGTGTGTCTGGCTATGAGCAAGAAAGTACAAAGCTACATTAACCCTATTTAAACACACACTCTCTCTCTTTCTTTCCTTGTCCCTTTACTTGTTACATTCCAAAGAGAAAGCTTGACAATTTCTAACCCCTTTGAGAAAACAAAACATAATGACTTAAAAACCATAAAAACAACAACTCCTTTCTTCACCTTTCTAGTCACGTTAGCTTCTTGTTTTTAAATAGTTAAAAAACCAAACAACAAAAGAAGCCTCTCTTTTGAAACTTTTCTTCTTATTATTTTCCTTTCTCACTTTCTCTGCCTGCCATGAACAGGAGTTTGAACAGAGAGAATCCAGATATTTTGATTGTGGTGATGGTGGCAGTGATGAAGCAGCAGAAGATGATAACAAGGGATGGTAGAAATAGAAAGAGAAAGAGGAAATTACAATGGGGCCCTTAAAGCCTGCAACTGAAATGAGTGGCACACTGCACCATAGTTCTCTCTTACCCTTTTTCTTTTTCTTTTTTTTCTTTCTTTCTCTATTTGTTTTTACTCATTTCTGTGGTTCTTCTTCTTTGCCTCTCTATCTATCTATCTCTCTCAATTAATGCTCTCTTGTTCTTCGGTCATTTCCAAACACTGAAACACTCACTCACTCTCACATAGGAGCATTTTGCTTGTGCTTTAGGTACCTTAGCTTATTATTATTGTTTTACTTGGTCCTGTAAACAAGGAGTTTTTATCTTTCTTGCTTTTGGTGTTCTTGAATCTTGAGAAGGTTACTTACTGGTTAACCCTTTTTTTAATAAAAACTCATTCGTTTGAGTGATGGAAGATAAGACAGAAAATGAGATGTATTTGAGGTTTTTTATGTGTTCAAGGAGATTAGAGAGGTCGTGTTTTTGTGTATTATATATAATACAATGAATCTCTTGATGGGATCTGCAAAAATGAGAATATGTTTTTTTTGTTTTGTTTTGGGGATTATATTTGGATTTTTAAAAAATAGTGCTTTATTTATGTTCATGCAGAATGAAACAATGCTACATTGCTACCTTTTGATGTTGGCTTTATATGTCATTTTTTAAAAGCAAATTTAATAGTTGTTCTTTAGCATTGTAATGCTGCTTTTTGGTTATGAATAATCTTTTTAAGTTTAAAAGAGTTCATGATGTTACAGCCATATTGAAACTTTATGTGGAACTGAATCAAACAATGCTTATTTTTCATGTCTCTCTCTCTCTTTTTCTTCTTAAGGTTCTTGGAGGGCAAGTTCTTGAAGATTTCAGTTATGTTAAGTCTCATTTAATTTGCTTCAACTTGCTTTGGCAGGTGATAGATATAGCTTGTTAATTTTTTTGCATAATAAGGGATTTTTTTATTATTATTTTTTATCAATATTCCCACTTTTCACTGTCTTGCATTATATGAACTTTTTGAAATGATGCTTAACTAGTTCACATGCTGCCAAACAAAATATATATTTTTTACTTATTCCTTGATTTCTTATTCAAATTTTGTTTTCTTGTTTGTAGCATGGATCTTTCAAGATAAGATGGTTCTTCTATGAAGAGGGTATTCATGTCATTTTTCTGAAGTGATGTCGTTCTGAAAGATCCATTGAAGAACCAAGAGCTTCTATCTTTTCACATTAACCAAGCTGATTTTGTCAATGGAGAATGATTTCTACAGTTCTTCACTGAACATGGAGCATAATCCTACACCAAAGCCACTTCTTCAGTGCTATTCATTTGATCTTAATAACCAAAACAACATCATAAATGGAATTCCAATGCTTGATTTAGACCAAGGAAGTGTTGATGGTAATAGCTTCATAAATTCTTCAAGTATTCTTAATTCTAATTCATTCGTTACTTCATCACAAGGAAAGACTACAGTAGGAGATACCTCAAATGCGACCGGAAATGGCGAGTTTCATGAGAATTTAGCCGGAGGAACGCAGCCGAACGGCGCGCTGGCTTCTCCGCTCACAACCATTCTTGCTGCTAGAATTGGCCTTCAAGAAAATCTAGAGAATTCAGCAACTTTGTTGCCTTCATTTGAGGCACTAGGACAATATGTCTTCAATAATTGGCATGATACTACTTCAAATTCAAGCCCTTTTCCGGCGAATTTCTATGGCGATCGTGGCTACGATGAAGTCCCTAGTAATGGTAAGTGGAGCTTTAACAAGTTTCCAAAAGCACCAGAGGTTGAAGGAAGTGGATTGGTACCATATGCATCCATAGGGAATCTTGATCCTAATGGATGGACATCATTGAATGCTGCAAATTTGGCTAATCATGCTTACAATTCTTCGAGTTATAGCAACGAGCTATCGTTAAGTCTTGCTACTTCGCCGGCTGCAGCTCAGTGCTCGGAGATTAGCTGCTCCGATGTGAGCTGTGGCATGAATGAAACAAGGACAGGATTGGAGAAAGGTTCTTGCAGCAGTAGGGAACTGTCTATGAGTTTAGGTTCTGAAAAACATGTCCGGTTTTCGCCGGTGATACTTGGATCAAAGTACCTTGTAGGAATTCAAGAGGTACTGGCTCAAATTGCAGCATATTCAATTGAGAATGTAGAAGAGGTGAATTATTTAGGTGCTGGTGATAGAGCTGGAGGAAATAAATCAACATCAGGTTTTGCACAAAAGACTACACCAGCAACAAATTCAAATGCAAATTCTTCTATGTTTGAAGCTCATGCAGAGTCTCCATTGCAAAGACATGCAGCTGAATCAAACAAATCCCAGTTGCTGACACTTTTACAGCTGGTAACAATTCTAACTTCAATTTATGAGTTTTTAGTACTCTATGAAAATGGAAATGAAGATACATACATAAAGTTGTGTTAAATCCTGAAAATCTAGAAACAAACTAACTTTGTTATGGCCTTATGGTTAAACAATTTTGCCAATAATCATTAATTTGTAAGCATTATTTTGTGAGAAGAACTAATCTTTTGAGGATTAGGTGTGCTCATTCGAATAGGAAACCGTTTTTCATTATTTATGATTAGATTAGATAAGTACTAACATGTCAAGTATCCAAAGTGATGATACTAATCATTTTTCGCAGGTGGACAGCCGATACAGTCAGTGTTTGGATGAGATACACACTGTTGTACACGCAGCAACAGAGCTCGATCCGTGCATACACGCACACTTTGCGCTCCAAACAATTTCTGTACTATACAAGGACTTGAGGGAGAGGATCAGCAATCATATTCTTGCAACAGGGTCCAATTTTGGCGACTCGTGCTCGGAAGATAAGGAATGGTCAGTTGATACTTCATTCATTCAAAAGCAATGGGCTATCCAGCAGTTGAAAAGAAAAGATCAGCTCTGGAGGCCTCAAAGGGGATTGCCTGAAAAATCTGTCTCAGTTCTTCGTGCTTGGATGTTCCAGAACTTCCTCCATCCGTGAGTTTCCATACTCAACTATATAATCAAATAAATAAATCATTATATTCTTCTCTCCATTGAAGAACTTGCCCAAGTTGAATCTATTGATGTGATGGATTTCAGGTATCCTAGAGATGCAGAAAAGCATTTACTTGCTGTAAAAAGTGGATTAACTAGAAGTCAGGTATTTCTTACTCTTACTAGAAACTTCTTTTGGGGAGTAATATTCCGACACGAAAAATTTAGGATAATTTAATTTACTATCATGGACAAATGCTAATGCGCTCCGAGAAACATTTGATTAGTTGAAAGAGGTGAAACATTTTAATGGACAGAGTATCAAAATCAGTTAGGAACATTTTGGTATATGACTGTGTTTTGAACTGAATTTGTTGTTGGTTGATCAGGTATCTAACTGGTTCATAAATGCTCGTGTTCGGTTATGGAAACCTATGATTGAGGAAATGTATGCCGAAATGAATAGAAGAAAGGCTTGTCGAATCGAAGAAGGGATGGAAGATGGCCATAGAAGCAGGCTAAGCATGAACAATCATTACTTTAATATGAATTGAAGTTGAAGAACAATGTGTGTGTTTGGATTGTGGTTGTTCAATCTGGAGTTTGAATAAAAGTGATTTTATAGAATTGATTTTGGATAGAAGTAAGTTTGTGTCAACATGATTTATGTTTGGCAACTCTTTACCAAAATTGATTTTAATAAAATAAATTTTGTTTGGATAACATTAGTTAAAATCACTTTTAGATAGATAATTACTTAAAAGGACATGACATTAAATTATAATATTATTTTTTTATACATGTTTAATTTTTTTATATACTTTTTTTTATATGTTTTTTATATAGTATATTTTTAATACTCTTAGTACTCTTTTTTAATACATTATAATTTTTAACTATTATTATTATTTATGATTAATTTTTTTATTTAATTTATTTTACCTAATGGGATCAATAGTTTCTATTATAAAAAGATAATAATAAATATAATACACAAAAATTACAACTATAAAAATATATAATGTCAAATAAAAAATTAATACAAAATATAAATAATAAAATGTGATCAACCAAAACTTTTATTTTATTTTATTTTTAGTGCATGATTCGCCACCAGTTTGGTATATTATTACATAATGAGATATAGTTGTTCTAAAAAATGTGCTTTCGTATAATCGATGTCAAATGTTAATACCGGTTTTTTAACTGTTCATGCACTTATAATTGATGCAAAAAAATGACTTAAGCAAATAGTATCTTTTCAAGTTATTTTCATTCTAAACTTTTTATTCATTAAAGAATTTTCAGGCAATCCGAACCCTTTTATTTTGTTTTTATTTTTGGCTTTTAAATTGTATTTTTTCCCCTTGTTATTAACAACCATGTGCATGAACAATTGAACTTTATTTCACATACTGACATACATCATATTAAGATTCCAATAAATGTTCATACCTTCAATTAAGAAAGACGCTATTCTATTTCAACATGATGAAATTACTTCAGAAACAAGACATTTGCATGAAGTAACAATTTGCCCTCCATGTTTGCTTTACAATCATAACCACAACATCCTTTTGTTTCTCTTTTTGGTAATCCAAAAACGACAATTCCGAAGCTTTATCTACCATTCAGGCTTCAGATCATCAATTAAAATATCTATATGATTACAAATCAAAGAATTACTATCTGTTGATTTCAACCAAATTCTTTCCCATTTCTTTTGTGGTTGATTTCTTATTTTCATCATCACCTTTATCTACAAGCAATCTGGAATCACTTCATTCATCAGATATTCCAACTAACCCGAGAATTCAATTAAACAGATCAAAAATCAGAAGCAACCTCATTCATCTACTGGGTTTACGTGGGAATTCGTGTCTTTATCGGTTTCAATTTCAAACCCATGCTCTCTGGCGTAAAAAGCTCCGGCGAGATCCACGATGGACTCAACGGACTTCTAGGGCTGAGACTCTTGGATTGCCTGTACAAACCATATCCCATCAGAAAGTACTCTATTGGTATTAACATAGCATGAGGCTGCTCCTCTGTCACTATAGACCCGCATGCTTGAACCTGTAGTTACACAAAAAAAAAACAGCCATCAAATCTATAGCTCGTTAACACATTCAAATTTCATCCAGTCGAGCAATATTAAACACCTCGACTAGGGCACTGAATCGCCTGTCTAACTTTGAAGTAATATGGAGAGCTTCCGAGTGGAAAGGAGACATATCCCCAACAAAAATTAGTGAACGGCAATTTAATTTTCTCAATCCTTCACTTAAGTCCGGCCTCCTGTTACACGACAATACAAAAAGTTAAGGGCGGGACAAAAGTGATTATCACAGAGCAACGAGCACAATGCTGTCGAAGACATACTGAACTGAAGTGTAGGCGTATCCATTTTTGCTGATGGAAATAGATTAACCACAACTATATTCAAATGAAGTTGCAACTCTAGAAAGAATTAATATCTTGCAGTGAGAAAGTAATCTTACCCATTAATAGCTTCAAGGAACCGCCACACATTCAAACTGTGCATCTCGTCCAGTGACTGTCAGAAGGCAGAAAATATTACATCAGACAAAGACGAGTTGTGGTCAGCTTCAAGTAACCAGCAACCAGCCATAATAGAGTTGTTGTACGACAAAAAATATTCACTAACCCTTCGGCAAGCTTTAACTATATCTGACTCTGGGAATTGAGCACCACCTCGAATGTCCTATCACCATAATAAAAAAGCAAATAACTCAGCCTCACTAAATGGAAGTAGAAAGAGGGAATTTGGATGCATAAAGTATACCTTGCTATAGTACCGCTTCAGCAACATTTCCTTTGCCACCCCGCACATGCCACAAAAATAGAGTAAATTTGACATGACCTGCATATGTTACCAAAATCATAAGAAAGAAGTGACATTTATTTTTACAAGACAACATAGTGTTTTAGCCTTTTAGGTATAGAAAAAGAACCTTGTTGCACAACCACTCAGTCCAAGATGGTTCTTTGCATAGAGGTGAAACAAGTATCAAACCAAGTACACGTTGTCTATACTTCATCTATTGTAAACAGTAAACACATAAAAACATCAGAAAAATTGGACGATCCATCATTGAAACTCTAATGTAATTTAAAAAGGGGAGAGGCTGCATAGCACCAACATAATAACTTACAGCAAATAAGGTAAGAATGTAAGCCCCGGCAGCTACTCCCATGCACATTACTGCACTAAGACTGCAGACAGAAAGAATGTTGGGGTCAGATTGCCTTCTCAAAACGAACAACTGCCAATATTCAAAGCCTAATGGAAATTGGTGTAAACTAATTTCCTTTATGTCATTAAATGGAGATCAATAACAGATTAAGCTTGAACTTACTCACCCAAAAAAGTTGAGAACCTCGGTTATTTGATCTGCTAGGTCGTCAACAGAAAGAACTGGATAATCTGGAGCAATCTCAGGAGCTCCCAACTGCGGCAACTCTTGAACAAAGTACAAGATGATAAGAAAGCAAGAACTTAAAATATTACCAATGAAGGAATTTATAACAGTGAGGAGATATACATCAAGTAACACTGCAATATGACTTAAAGATATAAAGCTACAGACCTCATGTCCGGGGGGACTGATGTGATATATGCAGAAATTGTGGAGCAAAAGGGTGGATGCTTCGGGACAGAATAATAACCCCTGAAAGCAGGAGACATCTGATGAAACCACATGCATGAAAACAAAAGGTTAGGTTATTAGAATGTCAATAGAAGAGACATGTTAAGAAAGTGATCAATGTTTGGACTACCAAAAAACCATTTTTTAGATTTCTTTTGTGTGCATACATCTCTTCAAGATCAAACCTTATCTTTTTAAGAAAAACTTCATGAGGAACTAAGCCATGTTTTTCATGAGCAAAAATAGCAATTATTTGAAATTTTGACAAAGATATTGGTATATATTTTAAAATTAAACAAACTGGGGGAGCAGGTTAAGCAGATTATAAATGTTATAGCATAAAAAAAAAATAAAAAGAAGAAAAAGAAATGCTTAATGAAAGATATAGAGTTAAGTACAAGGGAATATTAAAATCTAAGATACATTTAACTTACAATTCAAAGCCAAATCAGGATATGTTATAAGAGCTGGCTTCTCTGGGTCTCCATATACAGCAACAGAGACATAACCATAATGTGTTCTTACAATATGTTCCTGCAGACGTCACAGTGGCATGTTACTAAGAAAAAGAACATTAAGTTAACCATAAACTCATGATAAATCACCACCTCTAAATTTTCAAAACAAGGAAAGCAGAACAATAGATGTTTTATACCCTGTCTGGTTAACAGTCAGCAGCAAAGAAAATCATTTTTTGAAGCTCCCTTAACACTTCTCAATTAGCATTTGAAGTCAGCATTTTATTCGGACATTCTATAAGAAATTAAAACAACCCATAAATAAATAGTAAGTGCGTTTTGCAATTCCAGCAAAAAACGCAATGCTTTGGTACAAAACTTCCAAGGTACGAAATACAAGTCAATGTGAAGAAGCAATTCATAACATAGAAGGTACAAAACTTTCAAGGAAGGAATGCAGATTGCATGTGAAGAGATAACTTTCAATAGTACATTATCTCACTCTGGCCACAATATTACCATTGATAGAAAATACAAAAGAAAAGACTCAAAACAAAATCACGTCTTTCTTTTCCATTCAAAGCTTGATAACGCAAAGAGTCTTCACCCGTATAAAATTTTAAAAGTATTTAGAAATTAGAAATCTCTAAAGTCTAACCAATATCCAAATTCCAGCAAATTAATAATCTGATAGCAATACTAATCAAGTTGTCTGCCAAATTTAAAGTAACCATTTAACACCTACATCATCACAATCTCAGATTATATACTGAACAATCAAACTAAACTTCGTTAGCTTTTATTATAGCCGTACTAAACAAAAGTCTTAACCACAACACAAGGAAAATCAATTTATTTAACCAACAAGTGAAGTTAAAAAATAATAACATTTTTTTTCTTTAATTTGAGCATTCAATATCCAAAATTTTACTATATACCACAACTAAAATACTGATTTCTCCACCTTACTTTAAATTATAATTAAAAAAAAAAAACTGCCAAACTACTTAAACCAAATGCTTGTATTTGTCGTCATCATCATAATGATGATAATATATGATAACATACAATGTGAAGCACAAGATTATAATCTCATGAACATCATCTTTGAGACAGAAATTCCAATCATTGTAATAACTTCTATATATCATGTTCACTTTTACATGATCAAATAATAATATTTTTCTTTTCTCCTGAATACAAGTAGAATCTTAAAACATAAACATATTTCTAAGAAAACAAAACGACAAGAGAAAAATCATATACGAATTCATTACCTTGCTTGATAATTGAAATACATAAACACTCACACTTTAACAACAACATTAACGTAAAGAAAACAGAATGCAGCATGTAAATAATGTAACGTTAACGTGAATAATAACAATAAATTAATAAATAATAATAATACCTTTGGAGGAGGAGAGAAAGCATCAATGTCGACCGAAACAGAATCGGTTGAAGCCGCCATTTCCCGCTCTCTCATCTTCATTTGCATTTGGAAATTGTTAATTGATTGAATAATTTCTTCGTGTTGTTCGTTTTTTATAGAGAGAGAAAGAGAAGAGTTATGTTATGAGGGAATATCAGAAATTCAGAAAATACGAAAAATATGTGTGTTCGTGAATGAAGGAAGGAAGGAAGGAAACAACTGAGTTCGAGCGAGTCCAAAACGAGTCACCGACGCTAATTAGTGTGCGTATATATATATATATATAAGTATCGGGAATTGGGAAGGGAGGAAATTATAAATTTATAAGTAATGAGGGGCTGCTTTTCAATTTTCAATTTTCAATGAAACCTCACAATTTTGTTGAATTATGAATTAGCCACACTTCTCCTAGCCGACACTTCCTCCATCTCTTTTTTTTTTTAAATATTTTCATTTTAATTAACCTTATAAAGTGTGATTTCTATTATATAGATTTTTTTTCATTTTTTGTATCACTTAAATAATATATAATATAATAACATAATGTACAAAATCAATTAAAAGAATTAAAAAAAAACAATATTTATGTAATATGTATACAAAAAGGTGAAAAACAATATCCAACTTTCACCGTTTGGTTAAAAAATTTAAGAGATAACCACTAAATCTATAAGTGAAATAATTATGTAATATGTATACTAAATATTAACTGTTAATATAATTATATACATAAAATTACATTAAAATACATAATATACATTAAATATATATATGTATAAAAGATTACATGTAATTTAATTTTATATTCACATGACATTATTGATTAATGGGTGATTATTCTCTCTGTCTTCTTTTTCTTTGTTAAAGGGTACAAGCTTCCTCTTATCTTATTATAAGTACACTAGTGGATTACCTTTATTAATTTCCCTTTTACATCTTAATTCATATGTCCCATCAAAATACACATAAATTAATTAATTATTTAAAATTAATTTTTAATTTACTGATAATATAAAAAAACTTTACACATATACATTGAATGATGTATTATCATGTTAGTAAATATTTTTAACGTTTAACACATAAATAATCATTTAAAAAAATCAATATGTATGATTGAACGTCTGTACATCAATTAAATTTAATTTTTTATATAGAGTATTGTATATTAAAACACATATTATATATTAAAATATGTAAAGTATTATATATGATTAATTTTTTAATACTTCAATTCTTTATTTTTTTAATTATAAGTGAATACTCTATATCTTTGTTGTTCTTGAATATTAGCAAAATTTGAACAGCTTTTTCAAATAATTAAATAAATAAATGACGATATGCAATCGTAATTATGTTGCGACAAATTTAGTGTGCTTTTTCTTTGTACTTTGTAGTGAAAATTTTATAATAAGGATTTCATTGCTTTTCTTTTTCTTTTGTTTTCTTGGCGTGTAATTTTTTAAGACTAGTCCAATTTTCATATAAGAGAATAGATATTTTTTCTCTGTACATGTATTTTAAATTTATTTATACATTTAAGTATCTAATTAAAATGCTTAAATTTTTTATTTAAGAAACGGTGGTATGTATTTTGAAAAGGGAAAAACACCTTTATATTATTCATTAATTATTATGCAAAAATGAAGATAAAAAGTCAGCTCCCAACAACCATGCAACGCTATAGTTTGTGACATTTGTGGCTTCGGAAAATGAAAATTGGGCTCCACTTTCATGCATTTAACAGACATATCATTTTCCATTGAAAATTTGGCATACTTTGTCCCTACAATGCCATTCCAATTTACGTATATGCAAATCAATAATTCGGTACCATGCATGGAAAAATTAAAAAGGATTGAATCAACAAAAAATGTTTAATTTATTTTACTATTATTATTATTATTATCATTATTTTCTCAACCGACAGAGTTGTTGCCTATGCTAAGAAGAAGATTTTGTTGAGATAGATTACATTTGTGAATTGAAAAATGAAAAGATTTAACTTTGTTTTCCGTTTTTAACCAAACGTATTATACAAGCACATCTTAATTTTAAAATTTCATACACTTTTATAAAGTAAGATTCTTTGAACAGCATAGTAGTTAAAGAACTATATATGATTAACTATCGTGTTTGTGCGCTTAATGGAAATAACAAAATGAATACGCAATAAGATGAGTATAAACAAAAAGGTCAATTTAATTTGGACACATTTTTAATGTTCTATATCATCATTATTACAGTGATCACAGAACAGTACTACTACTCTTAAATGATCTAACAGTAATTACACTTTCACTATTTCTCATAGCATAATTACTCATTCAAATTTAGATGATCCAAACATCTTAATAAAGAGTATAGTTCTAATCATAACCGTCTTAATAATTTAATTTGAAATTTTTTTAGTGTCTTTTAATGATTTGAAAATACATAAAAGTATTTGCACTTATAATACTAAGGCCTGATTTCATGAAGTTTTTCAGGAAAGTGCTCACAGAGTCACAGCCATTTTATTTGGTTAATAAAAAAATTTATATACTTATATTACGTTTTAAAAGTAGTTAGCGATACTTTTAAAAATTCTTAATGAGATATTTTTTTAAAGTTAATTTGTATTTATTAAAAATAAAAAATTTAATATAATTTTATAT
>NC_029777.3:107489055-107490079 GCF_000817695.3 Arachis duranensis
TAAATATATATATTTATATACAAATACATAATAATAATTTATTTTAATAGTTAATTTTAATGTATAAATAATATTGTTGATTCATTTTAGTGGTTAAACCTTTTTTAAAATATATTTATTTAAAAAAACACTATAATGTAAATTAGTATGAATTTTTAGAATATATTATGAGGAAATCTACTATTAGTAATCAATAATTTGTAGTCAACAAAGTAGCTAACAATTAATAATAAAAAAACTAAAATTAAAAATAATAAAAACAATCAAAACTCAAATAAAAAAAAATTAAGATTCAGTGTTTATAATTTGGAATTTAATGTTTAGGATTTTGAGTTTAGGATTTAATATTTAGAATTTATAATTTAGGATTTAAAAATTAATATTTAATTAGAATTTAGAAGTTAGGATGTCCAATATGGCTGGAAATGGTTGCCAGTGACTACAATGATGGTTGGCGGCAGTCGACTGTGGTGGTTGCCGGTGGATAGAGATAGGTGGTTTGTGGTAGTAGATGAAATTAAGGTATTAGTAGGGAAAAAGAAAAGAAAAAAGGATAAAAGGATAAAGGATAATCCTTTAAAAAAATTATAAACGGATGGGTATTGTTTTTTAAATTACTAATATATATATATATATATTGTTAGCTAACTAAATTCGAAATGACAAATTGACTATAGATATCTATGAGGGCGTGGATTTTTGTTTTCGCTCCCCATCCCATTTAGGAAATTGGAAGTGGTCACCAGTGACGACAGTGATCATCGATGACTGATAATGAAGGTGGGTGGTTTGCAGTAATATATAAAATTAAGGAATAAAAACAGAAAGAATAAGATAAAAAGATAATCTTTAAAAGATTATAAATGGGTTTTCAGTTTTTTTAAATTATTAATAGAGATCGATGTTGACTATTTTTTAACTGATTATTTAGCTAGACTCATATTAATGAAATTATTATATAAAATAAAGTTCAAGTTAATGATATTATTATATAGAATAAAGTTCAAGTTGGAGTTGAGAAGTT
>NC_029777.3:107490149-107493294 GCF_000817695.3 Arachis duranensis
TGAAGAATAGATAAAAATACACATAAATTTTTATATGGTGGATAAATATATATTCTAATTTTTTAATGAGTCAATCTGTATATATTAATATCAAGCTACGTTATAATTTTTATCCTTCTGTCTCTTAGGTAATTTTTTTGGCAGTAGTAACTGTTAGGTGACACCTTATTGTGTAACATAACTCTTTTGATGATACAATAAAAAATAAAAGTTAAATTATTAAATATGTTAAATTAGAAAAAAAAACTTTACAAATTATACATTTTTTTATTCTCTTCTTTTTCAAAAGTTACTTTGAATAACAAAACCTTAACAAAAAGTGAACAATGAGAGTGAATTGGTGAAATCTTCACATTTAAGTTTGTTGCCATTCCTGGTATTCGTTCTATTCTGAAAGCAAACTCGATAGGACGAGAAGGGTAAAAATTTACACACAGGGTAGAAGGCGAACGAGGAGAGTTCAACAGCAAACGCGATCAAAGGTAATGCTTCCTCTCCTTTTCACATAAGATGCATAGTATTTATCATCATAAATAGAATAAAAAATTACATACCTTCCATAACAAACAACAAAGAAACAATCTTTTAGGGTTCCACTCAGTCGCAAACTCAAGCACTACTGCGTCAATTTACAAGTTCATATAGACATTTGCTGTTGTTGTAATCAATTTTTTTTTCTATTTTTCGGTGCAGAACAGGAGTCACCACAATCACTCACATAAACATATTCTTTTTTCGTTGAGATTGTGACATTTTAATACCTTAGGGTTTACAAATCTCTATTATGGGAAACGCAGAAAAAGTTTCAGGAGAAAATTTCTTTTTAATCTCATAGAAGGAAGAGAATGAAAGATTTTTTATTCACTCTCTCTGTTAGGACTTTGTTCAAAGTAAATTTTGGAGAAAAAAAGAAGATGATTTCAAATCACTTGTAATTTTTTTTATTCAAATTTAACCAATTTAATAATTTATCATTTATTTTTTACTGTGTCATTAAAAGAGTCATGTCACACAATGCACAGAACTACTAGCAGCCACTATCGTCAGAAAAGTTATTTAGGCGATAGAAGGATAAAAATAATAACGGAGCTTGATATTAATGTATAAGATAACTTATTAAAAAATTAGAGTATATATCTATCCATCATATAAAAATTTATATGTATTTTTATCTATTTTTTTTATTTTTTTACTTTATCTTTCTGCCATGCATCAGCTGATTAATATAAATACAGACATCTCTTCATAGAGTTAGCTTTTAGTAGTGAAGTTACACCTAATTACATAATACATATATAGTAACTTATGTCCAAATAAGTCTTATCAGTTAATTATATCTATCTTAAAAATTAGTCATTAAATTAGTTATTATGTATTTATATATAAATATCAGCTACAACACATAAAATTTTAATAAATTTTTTTGTTAATTTTAAAATAAGCAAATTTATTATTTTCTACCTCAAGTATCCTAAACAATAATAAAAAGTGTCACATCACCGTTTTATTGGCCATGTATACATTAAATTTAACGAAAACAAAGTTCATTTAATGACAGATTAATTTTATTCATCGTCAGTTATTTTTTATGTGTATATTAGAATTTTGATTCTGTTGTATATTTTTGTGATCCTAAAATTTTTGTATGTATATTTTTTTCCACCTACTCTAAAAGATAATAATTTTTATCATATCAATTTGATTTTTTTTAATGTAATTCAATTCAAGTTGATAGAATCCAAATAAGTAAATAATTAATTTATTTTATTTATATAAACGAGAAATGCTATGAAGGGATATGATTAGAATTTTTTTTAAATAAATTAATTAAATATTTTACGAATATAGATAATTTGTAGTATTTTTATTGATTTATATTGCATTATTTATCTCGTTTACAGTGTAATCGAAATAAATTTGTATATATCTTGTTTATATTGTAAATGAGATAAGACATGTTTATTGTTACACGCATGTGATACATTGAAGAGAACGATCAATACGTATCTCGTTTACAATAAACGAGATATACACAAATTTATATTTATTTTGTTTACACCGTAAACAATATATTGGAGCAGTCGTTTACATTGTAAATGAGATAAAGTATGACAAATTTTGAGTAGTTATAAAAAGATCTAACCATTTGTAGTGTCATCGTGCTTTTCATATAATCCAACCCATCAGTTACTATATATCACTGTTCTACAAGATATAGTTAGGCAAAACTATTACTTCAAACTCTCATACAAAAAAGTCTAGATGGTGCAACAAAAGACAATTGCACAGATATACTGTGATTAGGAGGAGTTATATAATAAGGTGCCGATGTTGCTGCAAATAAACATTGCAGATTTGTTTTCTCGGAACTATAGATTTGAGGGTGGTACTGTACTATGATGGGCACTTGGTGGTATGTGACTACAGCCAATTTGATAAGGTATTTTGAATTTTTTCTCCTTGTGTAAAGACTTTCAAGCATTACAAGCTCTTCGTCTCCGTTAATGATATGCATTTATATGGCAAATATGATAGTCTGTTGCTGATTGCAGTAAGACAAGACGGTTATAGTAACATCCTTCCTATGGTATTTGTAGTTGTCGAGTCTGAGACTACGCCATAAGTGCAACAACAAACGTGTCTTATTTTGTTTACAATGTAAACAATATATACATAACCTTATTTCGTTTACACAGTAAACAAGATAAGCAATGTAATGTAAATCGGTGAAAATACTACAAATTACCTATCTATAATATCTATACAATATATAATGCGAATACGAAAGATTTGGTATCCAATATTTTTTCCTATTTTACCCCTATTTTTATAATCTAAATTACATATTCAGTCACGTACAGCATTAGATTTATGTAACTGCTTTGCTCTTAAGTCTTAACTGTGAAAGAAATTAAAAAAAAAACTGCTCGCTCTTAGTCTTAAGATTATAAAATGGATCCGCTTACAAAATAGTTTAAATAAGGTAATTTTTTTAAATAAACTAACGGCTCAACAGGTACTGCCGTGTCTGTTCAACTGCTTTTTTATTAAATTAAAAAAATATTTTTATATTTTTATTAAAAATTATAAATTTAATATCAATAAATAAAAATTAATTATAAAAAAATAAAATATTTTTAATTAT
>NC_029777.3:107493890-107507022 GCF_000817695.3 Arachis duranensis
ATCTTGTTATTTTTTTAGAATTTTTAATTTTTATTTTTATTGTTCTTTTTTTTTTTACCATTATCTATTTACATATTTATCATTGGCTCGCCACCACTCTTATGTTGACTTGTTCTCTCTTCTTTCCTCCATTTTTTATTTTCCTTCTACCTTCTTTTCAGTCTCATTTAGTTAATAATTATTACACTCAAAAGTGAATATTATTTTAAAAATAATAATAATAAAAAAAATCTTGTAACATTTGTGTAAATCATTTACACTCCTATAAATATAACAAAGGAGTAAATTTAACTTTTTCTGGTATGAGTATTTTTTTATTATCTAATAATACAAAGTCATATATTTATATTTATGATAAAAGTTAAATAATATTATTACTTTTTGTTTAACAAAATTAAAATATAACACAAAAACAAAGATAAAAACTGAGTAAAGTAAATAGCTCTAAAAAAAGATCATGTCAAATTTTATGCCATGATATATGAGAATAATGATTTATTTTATTATATTTATTTTTATACTAAAAAAACAAAAAATTAAATTTTATTTTAGTTTTTTATTACTTGTTTTACTTATCTACAATCGTTTAAATTAGACTTTATACTTATTGAGTTATGTTTTCTCCCAACGAACAAAATATTTATGAAGTCATTTTCATTTTGTTTATAAGAGTACATCTATTATATCGTAATTTTAATAATTAATTTAAATTTTAAAAAATTGAATAAATTGAATAAATTTATATGTATTTTGATTACATTCAAAAGTGAATTATATATGTACTCCTATAGTTAAGAAATAGACTTAACTTATTCTATAATAAGTAAGTTTTTCAATCATTTAATTTATAAAAAAAGTCACATCTTTTTATTTATCCTAAAAATTAAAAATAAAAATTAATATTCATATTTTTGATTAACAGAATTAAAATAAAATATTAAAATAAACCTCGAATAAAAATACAAAATTTTGAATTCCAAAATATAAAATAGTTAAAAGATAAAAAAATTATTTAAATATAATTTTTTAAAGGTACTCCATGAACTTAGATAAATAAATATTATATGCAAAATGAATTATGATATATTGATACAAAATTATTATGTGTAAATTTTTTAAAAAATATTACGCTGTTAAACTATTTTACTTTTATTCTTTTAAAAATATATCTATAATAAAAAATTTGCATGAATAATTTACATACAATAAAAAATTGTTGCAATAAAAAATATGTGAAAATTTTTTATCCAATTTAACTACGGAATGTACAAAATTTTTTTAATAATAAAACTCTTCCATTAAGAATAATATTAAAATTTAAATTTGGATACTAATCCACATTATATATTGCATAGGTATTTAGAGTATATTAAATTTGAAGAAAAAAATTACTCAGTGTAAATTTTTTTTAAATTAATCTTGTTGAATTATTTTACTTTTATTCCTTAAAAATATATCCTAATAAAAAATCTGTAACAATAATTTACATCCAATAGGAATATTTTAATGAGGTTAAGATGAAAAAATGGGTATAAATTTTTTTATTTGACATAATTGGCGAAAATTTTTTTTTAATAATAAACCTTTCTTTAAAGGTAATATTGGAACTTAAATTTAGACACCAATTATTATTATATATTGTGTAAGTACAAGAGTACATTAAAATTGTATGATAATAATTTAAAAAAAATATTATTTGTACATTTGTATATTTATTTAAAAAAATTACTTTATTTAAATTATTTTGAAAGTGTGATCCATTTTATAATTTTAAGACTGAGAGTGAGCAATTTTTTAAAATTTCTTTTACAGTTAAGAGCTAAGCAGTTACATCATTCTAATGGAATACGTGACTGAATATGTAATTTAGATTATAAAAATAAGGGTAAAAGAGGAAAAAATATTGGAAACTAAATCCTCCGTATTCGCATTATATATTGTTATTAAAAAAATTACTTTGTTTAAATTATTTTACAAGTGTGATCTATTTTATAATCTTAGGACTGAGAGTGAGCAATTTTTTTTAATTTCTTTTAAAGTTAAGAGTTAAGCAGTTACATCATTCTAATACAGTACGTGACTGAATATGTAATTTAGATTATAAAAATAAAAGTAAAATAAAAAAAATATTAGATACTAAATCTTCTGTATTCGAATTATATATTATTATAAATATTGTTATAGATTATCAAAATATATAAACATGTCATTCAATATAATTATCAAAAAAGATAATATCAAAAAATGATAATATAACTAATATGTATTCTTATAGTTATTTATTAATATTATCTTTTTTATTCCCTAGCTTTTATCTTTATTAACATCCAAGATAATATTATCTTTTAAACATTTTTTTGGTTAAATATCTTAGCTAGAATCTATTCAGATATATAAACATAGTCGTGGAAAATTGAAAGCAAAGTAGTTAACATGAGAGGGTTAATCTCTTCTTCAGCGCAAGAGATTGAAGGAAACGATGAGTTACTCACTCAAATTCTTGTTCACCTGCCTCGTAGAGATCTCATAACCTTCAAACTTGTCTGCAAGCAGTGGCGCTATCTCATCTCCGCCCCCGACTTCCGCCGCTACCATGCCACCGTAAAAAGAAGAGTCTCCGGTTTGTTCCTATATCACTTCACAAATCCTATAAATTACGGATTCAAATTCTTCTCCTTCAACACCTCATCTTCATCTTCCCGCCTCCCCGAAATCTCCGATCTACATTCTTGGCAGATATTACAATCTTGCAATGGCTTGATGCTTGTTCGCAAATCGAAAGACATGTTTATCTACAATCCTACCACTGGAGACAGAAAAATCTTGCCCTCACCCTTTCCATCGTTTCATGAAACACGTTTCATGCATTATTCTCTGGCTTTTGATCCCCTGCGATTTTTTGGTTATAAGCTGATCTACATCCTTCATGGCGGATATTCAAAGGAAGACTGCTACCAAACCATGATTTATTCCTCGGAATTCGGAGTCTGGAATCTGTGCGGATCTTCCTTCTGGACTCCCTTAGAGATGATGGATTTTGAACATGGAACCTATTTCAAAGACTCAGTTTATTGGATTGGCAACAGAAGTAAAACGATGCTGCGTTTTGATTTGAAGGAAGAGTGCGTGAAGGATGACATGCCTCCCTTGCCGGCAGAGCCTCATCATTATTATGAATACTGTCTTGCGCCTGCATGCGGTTACATGAATTTGGTTGGATTTGGTGACTCTGAGTTGTGTGTAAGCGTCTTCCGATTGAAGGAAGATTACTCATCAAGGTGGGTACTCATGCACAGTGTTGAACTTCAATTTACACCTTTAGTTATTCGTAAAAACGGAAGTATACGACGCGCATACAGTATAATCTATCTTATTGAAGATGATGAAGATGAGATGGCTTTGTTGGTGCAGACACAGGACAAAGTTAGTGCTCTGCGATTAAAAAATAATACCTATCACCATGTGTTTGACTTACCAAAAGTAAGAGCAACATATTTGCATTATTCTTTCCCACGGAGAGTTATGGGGTGGTACAGAGCCTTTGAATACATTGAGAGCTTAGCTTGTGTTTAGATTTTAGACATTTTGCATCATTTATTTTCTGGTAATCATACTTTAATCTAAATTTAGACATAGATCTTTGATTTCATGATATAGAATACTTTATATTTAATAACTTGTAATTTTATGATATATTTATATGGTACTGCAATTTTTTTATTTTCATCAAAATACAACAACTCTCTACAGTTATTATAAAATTTTGTGGAATCTTTCGTGACATAAACCAAATATATGAACACTCAGATTGATACGATAGATACTAAAGGTCTAAAGGTAATTTTCAAGCAAGCTTTTATTTTGGTAAAATTTCAAAGGTAGTCAACTTCACATGAAATTAATAGTTGAAAATCGTTAAATAATTTGAATAATTTAACTAAATTTTTATTTAATATCTCTTAGTTATCAAAAATTGACTACACCTAAATTTCCATCTTTTATCTTTCTTGGTTTTGGAGGTATTTCTTAATCATATATAAGAATTTATACCATAATAGATATAGAAATAAAGAAAAAATTTAAATCTAAAACTATATTTGTGAAGATATGTTTTAGAAGTATACGATTTGGGTATAAGTGGCAATAATAATAATACTTAACAAAATGCAAACTGAGTGATCTCAAAAGTCTAACAGGTAAATAACAATAACAAAGGAAAAGACAATTTTGTCCTCAACAAAGTATGGATGTTTTGATTTAGCTTGTTACATAATCAAGAGTTTTCATTATCACTAATCATTAATCATCATGAAAAGGGCGAAAGCCTTCTCCTGCTCACTCTTAAACTACTTCCTCCTAATTACATAATACATAATAAGTCCAAACAAGCCACTCCGAATACAAAATCACTAGTCATTAGTTAATTTGAGGAAATAGAAAGTAAAATTTTCTCAAGCAATGCATACAAAAAATAAAATGTATAAATATACAAATTACAAAATAAGCAGCTTGTATCAGTTAGCAACTATCTGTATCTGCATTCAACCAGCATTGTTACTGATACAATCTGGAATTGAATGCAGCCACATACAAATATATGCTTCTGTAAATGTAACAGCCTCTAGGTACAAAAGGAAGTGAAACAAAATCCTGCACAATGTAAATTAATATGCATTTAATATATTATTAGGAAAACTATTGGTAATTAATCATTTTTAGTCAACAAAATAGTTAATAATTCATAATAAAAAAACTAAAATTAAAAATAATAAAATCATTCAAAACTCAAATAAAAAACTATTGGTCTGCGCATAAGCCGTAGCAAGACGGAATATATGGAATGTAAGTTCAGTGTGAGAAGAAAAAACCCCAATATAGAGGTCCTAGAAAAAGTTAAAAGTTTTAAGTATCTTGGGTGGATCATACAGGATAATAGAAAGATTGAACATGATGTAAATCATAGGATCCAAGCAGGTTGGTCAAAATGGCGGAGTGCATCTAGTTTTATATGCGACAAAAAAGTGCCTTTAAAACTTAAAGGTAAATTCTATCGCACCGCTATAAGACCGACTATGTTGTATGGTACATGGTACAGAGTGTTGGGCGGCTAAAGGGGAGCACGAACATAAGCTGAGTGTGACAGAGATGAAGATGTTGAGATGAATGAGTTGTCATACGCGATTGGATAAAATAAGGAATGAAGATATAAGGGAGAGAGTTGGAGTAGCACCCATTGTGGAAAAGATGGTTGAATCGCGTCTCAGGTGGTTTGGACATGTGAGAAGAATACCGATAGAACATCCAGTCAAGAGGGTGGATGAGATGGAAGATGGACAAAGGGCAAAAGACAGAGGAAGACCTAAGAAGACCATCCATAAAGTGGTCAAACGAGATCTACATGTAAATGGTCTCTCTGTAGATATGATACATAACAGAGTACAATGACGTCGTTTGAGACCCCACTTAGTGGGACAAGAGTTTGTTGTTGTTGTTTATAATTTAAAATTTATGATTTAGAATTTAATATTCAAAATTTTGAGTTTAGAATTTAATATTTAGAGCTTAGAGATTAGCGTTTAGAACTTAATATTTAATTAGAATTTAGAATTTAAGGTGTTTGATACGGTGGGAGGTAGTTGCCCGCGACAACAATAATGGTTGGCGGCAATCGACTGTGGTGGGTGGTTACCGGTGGATAAAGATAGATGGTTTGTGGTGGTAGATGAAATTAAGGTATTAGGAGAGAAAAAAAAAAGGAAAAGAATAAAAGGATAAAGGATAATCCTATAAATGGATGGGTATTGAGTTTTTAAAATTTCTAAAAGAGATGTTGATTTTTTTTTATTAGCTAATTAGGCTGAGAATAACAATAGATATTTATGGGGCCGGAGATTCTCTTTCCACTCTCCATCCCCATTTAGGAAATTGGAGGTGGTCACCAGTGACGACAATGGTGTGATCGGCAATGGCCAACTATGATAGTTGACGGTAATCACTGATGACTGATAATGGAGGTAGGTGGTTTGCAGTAATAGATAAAATTAAGGAATTAAAAGAAATAAAAGGATAATCTTTAGAAGATTATAAATAGATTTTCAGTTTTTTAAATTATTAATAGAAATCGATGTTGGCTATTTTCTAACTGATTAGCTAGCTAGACTCATATTAATGATATTATTATATAAAATGAAGTTTAAGTCAGAGTTAAATTAATTTTTTTTAATGAATCATATTTACATATCAATATCAAGTTGCGTACATTATCATTTCTATTCTTCTATGATTTGGATAATTTTTTAGCGATAGTGACGATTAGGTGACACTTTATCAGTTTATTGAGTGACATAACCCTTTTGATGACACAATAAAAAATAAGATTAAAATGATTGAATATGTTAAATTAGAAAAAAAAAAAAACAAGTTTTACAAGTTATACATTTTTTTATTTTCTTTCTTCTCAAAAGTTATTTTGAATAACAAAACCCTAATAAAGAGTGAACAATGAGAGTAAATTACTGAAGTCTTCACATTCGAGTTTGTTGTGATTCCTGATTTTCGTTCTATTCTAAAAGCAAACTTGATAGGCGAGAAGGGTAGAAATCCACACGCAAGATAGTAGGCAAACGAGGAGGGTCCAACAGCAAATGCGATCAAACGTAATGCTTCTTCCCCTTTTCACATAAGATGCATAGTATTTATCCTCGTAAACAGAACAAAAAATTACATTCCTTCCATAACCGACAACAAAAAAATAATCTCTCAGGGTTCCACTCTGTTGTAGACTCAAGCACCACTGCGTCAAGTCACTTGTCATTGTTGTAGTCGAACTTTTTTTTTTCTATTTTTCAGTGCAGAAGAGGAGCCACAATAACCACTCGCACAAGCATTGAGTATGTTCTTCTTTTGTTGAGATTGTGATATTTTGATCGTACAGTTACAAATCCCTATTACGATAGATGCGAAGAAGGTTTCGGGTGGGAATTTCTTTTTTATCTCACAGAACAAAGATTAGAAAGGAAGAGAAGGAAAGATTTTTTATTCACTCTCTGCTAGGGCTCTATTCGAAGTAAATTTTGGAGAAAAAAGGAAGATAACGAAAATTTTAAATTACTTGTAAATCTTTTTTTATTCAAATTTAACGAATTCAATAATTGATCATTTATGACCATGTCACACAATGCACAAAGCTACCTGGCAGCTACTATCACCAAAAAATTTACTTAAATGATAGAAGGATAGAAATGTCAATAAAATTTAATATTGGTGTATACAGATGACTTATTAAAAAAATAAAATGTACATCTATCTACCATATAAAAATCTATGTGTACTTTTATATTTTTTTTTTTCTCTTTGTAAACATCTCTTCATGTAGAGTTAGTTTTTAGTAGTGAAGTTACACAAGTTACACCTAATTACATAATACATAGTGACTTAAGTCCAAATAAGTCTTATCAGTTAATTATATCTATCCAAAAAATTAGCCACTAAATTAGTTATTATATATTTATATATAATATATTATTTGACTTATTTTTAAAATATATTTATATTTTAATATATATTTTATACAGATAATTTAGTGATTGTTTTTTAATACATTTAAGTAGTATTTATTTTAAATTATTGAGACTGAGATTGGAACCAAAATTTCAGTTACGACAAAAAATTTTTTAATAATTTTTTGTTAATTTTAAAATAAGAGAATTTATTATTTTCTACATCAAATATCCTAAACAATGATAAAGAGTGTCACATCGAATTAATATTTAAAATAGTCCATGAAATTTGATCCCGTCTCAATATAACCCTCAAGATTTTAATTGACTCTAATTGTACCTTGAAATTTTGACTCGTGTCTCAATTTGACTCTTTCGTCGTTTTTCATAACCGAAAAGCTAATCTGCCAATTTTAAATGACACTTGGCACTGTAACAGTTAGATGACATGGCCAAATATTTTAAAGGTTCTCACAATGTATGAAATAAAACCTAGTGCAGCCCTAATTCCCCTAAATCGTAGAAGTCGTTTCAAGAGTTGGGAATTGAAGGATGTTGGAGAGCAGTAACCAAGGCTCAAGTAGTTCTAGTAGAGCTCGTTCGCATGGTGGCTGGATGAATAATGCACACCGTGATAGATGTGGAAAGATTTCGCATTGACGCTTGAATGTTAAATTGAGTTGGGATCAAATTTTAGGGGCCATTTTAAATATTAACTCTACTGTTTTATTGGTTATGTATACACTAAAATTTAACAGAAACATAGCTCATCTAATGGCAGATTAGTTTTATTCATTGTTAGTCATCTTTGATGTGTATATTAGAATTTCAATTCTATCGTGTATTTTTGTTATCCTAAAATTTTGTATTAGTACTTTTGTCCATTTATTCTAAAAGATAGTAATTTGTATCACATCAATTTGAATTTATTTTTTAATATAATTCAATCAAGTTAATACAATCCAAATAAGTAAATAATTACTTTATTTTATTTATATAAACGAAAAATCCTGAGATATGATTCGGATTTTTTTTATTTTACAATATAAGTAATTTATAGTATTTTTACTGATTTATATTACATTATTTATCTCGTTTATCGTATAACTGAAATAAGTTTATGTATATGTGTTTAAAAATACTATAAATTAATGCAATGCAAATCAATAAAAATACTATAAATTACCTATATCTATTAATAAAATATTTAATTTATTTATTAAAAAGTCGGATATGAATGTATGTTTTAAAAATTTGTAAATGTTTGGAATAAAAAATCCCTTTAAAATTGGGGAGAATTTTAAAAATCCAAAGTGTATCTTTTTAAATTTTGAATTTGAAATTAATGGTCGCATGAACCATGAATATCTTAGCTAGAATCTACTGAGATATATATAAACATACTCGTGGAAAATTGAAAGCAAAAGTAGTGAAGAACCACCATGGAAGGGTTAATCTCTTCTTCAGCGCAAGCAATTGAAGAAAACGATGACTTACTCACCCAAATCCTTGTTCGCCTGCCTCACAAAGATGCCATAACCTTCAAATTTGTCTCCAAGCGGTGGCGCTCTCTCATCTCCTCCCCCTACTTCCGACGCTGCCATGCCACCGTAAAAAGAAGAGTCTCCGGTTTGTTCCTATATCACGTCACCAATCCTGTAAATTACGGATTTAAATTCTTCTCCTTCGACACCTCATCTTCATCTTCCTGCTTTCCCGAAATTCCCGATCTAATTTCTTGGCAAATATTACAATCTTGCAATGGCTTGATGCTTGTCCACAAATCGAAAGAGATGTTTATCTATAACCCTACCACCGGAGACAAAAAAACCTTGCCCTGGCCCTTTCCATGGCTTCTTGGATCACTTTTCGTGTATTACGCTCTAGCTTTTGATCCCTTGCGATTTTTGGGTTATAAGCTGATCTACATTTTCGGTGTCGAATTTTCAAAGGAAGTCCGCTGCCAAACCATGATTTACTCCTTGGAATCCGGTGTCTGGAATCTGTGCGGATCTTCCTTCTCAACTCCCTTCGAGAGGATGGATTTTGCACATGCAATCTATTTCAAGGACTCAGTTTATTGGATTGGCAGCAGAAGTAAAATGACACTGCGTTTTGATTTGAAGAAAGAGTGCGTGAAGGATGACATGCCTCCGTTGCCGGCGGAGCCTCATCATTATTATAAATACTTTCTTGCGTCTGCATGCGGTTTCATGAATTTGGTTGGATTTGGTGACTCTGAGTTGTGTGTAAGCGTCTTCCGATTGAAGGAAGATTATTCATCAAGGTGGGTACTGATGCACAATGTTGAACTTCAATTTACACCTTTAGTTATTCGTGAAAACGGAAGTTTACGGCGCCCATACAGTATAATCTATCTCATTGAAGATGATGAAGATGAGATGGCTTTGTTAGTGCAGACAAAGGGCAAAGTCAGTGCTCTGCGGTTAAAAGATAATACCTATCACCATGTGTTTGACTTACCAAAAGTAAGATCAACAGATTTGCATTATTCTTTCCCAATGGCCGTTATGGAGTGGCACAGAGCCTTTGAGTATATTGAGACCTTAGCTTGTGTTTAGACTTTAACCTAAATTTTTATCTTTTAAATTTTGAATTTTATTTTAGAAGAGTAAAGCGTGATCTCTTATTATTTATTTGAAATATGAGACTAAGAAAAAGTATTCAAAGATAAAAGATTATATTTTATTCTCTCAAATAAAAATTTAAAATTTAAAAATTTAAATTCTAAATATAAATTTTTTATTTCATGATATGAAATACTTGATATTTAGTAACTTCTAATTTTATGATTTATTTATATTGTGCTGCAATTTTTTTATTTTCATCAAAAGACAACAGCTCTCTATAGTTATTATAAAATTTTGTGGAATCTTCGTGACATAAACCAAATATATGAACAGTCATATTGATACGATAGCTACTAAAAGTCTAAAGGTAATTTTCAAGCAAGCTTTTAGTTATCACTGCACCTGAATTTTCTCTTTTTGTCTTTCTTATATTGGTTTTGGAAGTATTTCTTAATCATATCTAAGAATTTATACCACGGTAGATATAGAAATAAAGAAAAAAAATTAAATCTGAAACTATATTTGTGAAGATATGTTTTAGAAAGAAGTATACGATTTGGGTATAAGTGGCAATAATAATAATGCAAAATATTAATATTTTAAATTTAACATTTTTTAATCAACCGAGTGATCTCAAAAGTCTACCAGGTAAATAACAATAACAAAGGAAAAGACAATTTTGCCCTCAACAAAGTATGGATGTTTTGATTTAGCTTGTTACATAATCAAGTGTCTTCATCACCACTAATCATTAATCATCATGAAAAGGGCGAAAGCCTTCTCCTGCTCACTCTTAAACTACTTCCTCCTAATTACATAATACATAATAAGTCCAAACAAGTCTTACCAGTTAATAATAGTATCTATTATGCCCTCTCTGAGTTTGAATTTAAAAGACCATTTTACTCTTTTTCTCTCCAAATAATGCTAACCAGGGTATGATGAATTTCCATAATATACCCTAAAGTTGGTGTCTCCAATTTTACTAGCACCAAAAGTGGGACAAAAAAAATTAGTCAAATTTGTTAGCAGCAGCGTCCTCATATCACGAGTATTTCTTTTCAACATTATCACATTGCTCCATTACTTTGGAAACTCCATGAAACCCAAGTAATGCTTCCACAGTTCCACTATTCCAAAGCATCATTATTGCCTGAAAACAAATGAGTTTTCTCTCACTGAATTCTCTTGAAACTGGTGGCATCTCATAAACTTTAACTGCATTTTAGTTTCATCCTCAATCCATTCTTTGCGTTTCCTTGTTCCATCAGTGTTGGGTGTGCTCATTATATTATCATCGTCAGCAAAACATACATCCAAACTATCAACCATCTCTATATCACCATCTGGTTTTTCAGGCTCTATCACTCCATTAATGGAATTAGCAGGGAGATTCCTATCCAGGTTGTTAAAGAAATGTTTTATCACTGGGAGCATACACTCAGATCTTGAAGTAAAAAAGTTAGCTTTAGCACGATGATTGGCACCCCCAAATACTGCCAATCCTTGATCCTGAACATCTAGAAGCCACTCTGAATACAAAATCACTAGTCATTAGTTAATGTGAGGAAATAGAAAGTAAAATTTCTCAAGCAATGCATACATAAAATAAAATGTATAAATATACAAAATAAGCAGCTTGTATCAGTTAGCAACTATCTGTATCTGCATTCAACTAGCATTGTTACTGATACAATCTGAAATTGAGTGCAGCCACGAACATATATATGCTTCTGTAAATGTAACAGTCTCTAGGTACAAAAGGAAGTGGAACAAAATCCTGCAAGAGGTTTCAAGAGGAACTCACTTATAAGGGCTATGGGGGTGGAAACATTTGGTCTGCTGATCTTTCTAGTTATGCCAAATTGATTAATAACCCAGTTGATCAACTGAACGGGTATGCAGGATTTGGAGAAGCCATTTACATAAGACATAGCCTTGCCATGATCGCCCTTTTCCCTGTGACCAACCAGATTATGAGACTAAACCAGGAAAAACATTCTAGGAACCTCTTCATCCATAACAAGAACAAAGGACTTTTCCCATACCTAGCAGAATGTATAGCTAAGTCAGCAACAAACAACCAGGTTATAGCAACATCTTTCAAGTTCTTGGCATGTAGTGAAACTCCTGCTTGAGGATTGATGAATGAATACTCTATCATCATCACAGAATTGAACAGGACATCTTTTAGAAGAACTGAATTTTCCAAACCCTATATAGTAAAACAAGCAATTAGTCTTTGACTTTAACAATAAATATTAGAAACAAGTAATACAACATATACTTGATGAGGGGAATGGGAATGAGTCATTCAATAAAACAAAGGAGTTGATATTACCAATAGAAGATATTACCAGTATTGGGCTCAATGCCCTTGAATGGCAATCGAATAATTAATGCAGCTAACCTGTTAAGCCTTTTCTAAGAAAACTTACTGAAAATCACAAATAGGGAATTCATGAATAATTGGAGACATAAGACTAGCCTCCATTAAACATAAATCATATATAAGTACTTGAACGGAAAATGAAGAACTTATGACGGTTAAGCCTTTTTCTAAGACATCTTACTGATAATCACAAATAAGAAACTCTCTGAATAAATGGTGACATCAGACTTGCCAACCATAAGTCATATATATGTACTATTGTTTACACCAGATAGTTTTCGAGAAAAGGGTTTGCCTAAAAAGCCCTTAGTTTCAAAATATAATTAAGGAAAATTAAAGCAAAGAAGATGTAGTACTGACCAATAGGGAGATCACTGGCAAAACTGGCTCCAACATCATCCTGAAAAGAATATCTGATATGCACCAATGAGCAATCAGGTAGTACAAACACGAAAATTGTAATGAGATCACCCCAGAAAGTACAAGGATTCAACGAGCATCAAGCTGAAAAGTAAAGAACTATGGGTAGTATAGTGATTTATCTAAGAAATGGCATGTATTATCTGATCATTTTGGAACCTTGGCAGTTGGCCCATAGAAGGAGACGTCTATAAATTAGAACGGCATCAAAACCAGGAAGAACAAATGTT
>NC_029777.3:107507094-107507396 GCF_000817695.3 Arachis duranensis
TGTGGAGAATAAGTAAAGAAAAGAAAAAGATCGAACTAAAACAGAACTGCATACATCCAGGTTCAACCGCCTAAAATGCTGAAAGAACCCACACTCCAGACAACTTAGTAAATAATGAACATGAAAGTATGGTATAGGAGTCTTTGCTCACAAGTAACCATTAGGCACTAGTTCATGAAACAAATAAAAATATTGAAGAAAGGAAATGAGTGTGATTAAGTTATTGGCTAAGGAGCAATTAATACATTTTGTTTTAATTGGTTAAAAAATAAAACAATACATATTTTTAAATTTCCTTTCTT
>NC_029777.3:107507435-107510174 GCF_000817695.3 Arachis duranensis
TATTTTGTATCATTATTTTTAATTGGTTAAAAATAAATAAATAGCATGAATGCATGACTATCTTTAATTTATTTTTTGATAAAAATATAAATAAAGAAACAGTTAAACTCATTTCCAACTTGAATTAAATAAATAAATGCCACTTGCGGAACGAGACTCTTTAAGTTCTTACCTAAAAGGCAGAAATTCCTAAACCCTGTTATGGTCTGAACAGCACAACCCTGAAGCTTCTTCTCCATCTCCAATCTCTCAGAACATGGTTCAAACTCCAAGCACAGTTTCAACAACAGAGCTTGGCACATGACAACTCCAGACAAGAACCCAACCTCGCAACCATTCTTCATCATCATCATCTCTTTCAGAAACCCCTCACTCACCAAAGGGAAGAACGCCCTCACACAATCATCACTCCCACTTTCCTCATCATCGACCATCCAAACCCTAATTAAATCCACAAAATCCGAGTCCAAAACCACCACTTCATCTTCATCACCACCTATTAGATAAAAATAAAAGAATAAAAATAAATCCCAAATATAAAATAATAGTGGTAAGAAACAAATCATGGCTGAAAAAAAATGTTCATTTAATTTTGATCCCCAATAAATAATGAAATATTTTTTACATATTTATCCAAATAAAAAGCGATACAGTTAGAAGAATAAGATAAATAAACTCTTATCAGAATCAGAAGAAAGTAGTTCCTATTGTTAATTAATCACAATCTGTTATCGACGACGTTTCAAAATAAATCATCATTAAAAAGATTTTTAAAAAATCGTAATATTCTGTATTTCTTTCTTTTTTATCTGTGGCTTTTTGATTCGTGAACGAAGAAGTGATGAGTGTATCACAGTTCAATTATCTAATTATAAATATCTAAATCAACTTTTGTATGTTAGCGGCATAAATTATTCTGCATCAAACTGCCAATCATAAGATAGCACATATTGTATTTGTATCTAGCGGTTGACTTTGAAGTACTTATAAAAAAATAAACAATATTAGATTTTACTTTTCTTGTTATGAAATTACAGTCGGTCAGTGATTGTTGTTTTTATTATCTTCATAAGTTTATAAATAAGAATATTATATAATAATTTAGTCAAATTTATTAAATTATCTAATAGTTCTCAAATATTAATTTTATATAAAGACTATAAAAAAATATCATATCATATAAACAACGAATTCAACTAGAAAACTAGCTTTTTTAATTAATAACATCAATTTTTTAAATTATTTTTATTTTAGATTTTAAATCTTAAATTTTAAATTCTAATCTTACTAAGTTCTAAAACAAAATTAAAAAGAATAATTTTATAATAATAAATAAAATTAATTAATATTAACTAATTAAAAATTGATTTTGATACTTAGTCATAAATATGTAGACATGCTTAGGTAAGCACATTTTGAGTTATATAATGAAAGTAGCAAAATTAATTAAGGTGCTTTTTATGGTGTGTAAATTTTAAACATAAAATTCAAAAATAAAAGAGTGAGCCCCATCTTCTATTTCTACTTTTAGACAATTTAGATACAAAAATCATAGACACCAAAAAATTTCTCATTAATATACAATGCCAGTAGCAAAATAAAAACTTAAAAGTTATTTTAGTCTTTTAAAAATAATAATAATAACAATAATAATAATAATAATAATAATAATAATCAAAAGAGTTACCATTATTGAGTCCTTTAATAATGACCACAAAAGCCACCCACCTAAACCTCCTATATAACGCTAAACAAATCAATGTGTTATGAAGTATGATGGCTTAACAACACGTAACTGTAATTGACCGGCTATAACCTAATTACTTCAAAGTCACTACAAAACAATTTCTAACAAATAGTAACAAACAAATAAAAACGTAATAATCCCGATAATTTTTAAGCATAATAATCGGTGTCCAGGGCAAGAGACAAAGTTGAACAGCATTGAATTAAACTTCACAGAGAGTAAAAAAATGAATTACCATGGCCACGAAGCGCGTCACTGCAAGCAAGGCTGCAATAACCAACGATCCCTTCGATCAAACCCTGACCCTCCTCGCTCTTTACCAATCCCTTCTCGCGAACCAGCAAACGGTACAATTGAGACAGCAAAGGTGCGAGTGCAGCGATTCTTTTGGTGGAGCCGCAGGTAGAGGAGCAAGAAACCAGCAACTGAAAGAGGTCCTTGAGGTTAGTAACGGAAGGAAGCAGAGGAGGAGAAGCTCTAGAAGATTCTAAAAGTGATGGTGTTGGTGTTCTAGAAGGTTGTAAGCGAAGGTTGTGGAATTCGAGGGCGGAGTAGAACCAGAGAAGGTGAAGGGGTGGGTTTGGGAGGGAGTGAAGGGTTCGGGAGAAGATTGAGGTGAAGTCGTTGAACTGAACGACGCCGTTTCGGTATTGGGTTAGAAAACGGGTCATGGATTCCGTTAGCATGGTGTGGTGAAGATTAAGAGGGAGGGGTTTCATGGTAGCGAAAGAGAAAGAGGAATTTTTGAAGGGTTGATTTTCAATTTCAGAGGAAAAGGGGAACCCTAGCTTTGTTATGTTAGTGTGAAATGGAGAGAGCGTGTGGGAGTGAGTGAGCAAGCGAGTGGAGGGGCGAGCTGAAAAACGAGAGGGAATATGCATTTTGTTAACGGCCGAATTTTTGAATTCGGGCCCACTTTATTTTTTCTTTTTTTTTTTAAATTGTAAAATATATATATTTTTGCATAATTATTAAATTATGCAAAAGACTTA
>NC_029777.3:107510664-107552818 GCF_000817695.3 Arachis duranensis
GCAAAAGACTTATTAATATATTAATTTATCTTCTATGATATAAATAAGATATGGAAATAGTTTGGTGTCCAAATTAGTTTTTAAAATGTCTTTCATTGTATATAATTTATAAAATAAAATATTTTATTATTTATTATCTTCACTAAAATCAAATTTTTTATTATTATCTTATTTGTATAAAAAAAAGATTAATCATAACGGTAATTAGAAGTGTATATGAACAGAATGAAATTAAATTTATCTTGAATTGGACTCGACTTTAAATATTGGTTGGACCTATTTTTTAGACTTTTATCCAATCTAAACCCGATCAAAAACTGTTTACTAATTTTTGCTGCTGAAATTATTTAAAAAATGCTTGACTGTGAAAATAATAATAGATATTTAGTTTGGATGAAACCTTTCAAGTGTGGATAAATCCGAATTTCAGAGGAGACGGTCGAAATTTTTATAAGATTTTCAGTAAAATCGAAAAATTAAAATTATTTGAAATTATAATTAAGATTTTCTGCTTCATATATATTTATCTGTTATTATTTAATTTGTTCGTTTATTTTATTGTTTAGTTGATATATTAATTTTTAGTCTAAGTACTTGAATCGTGAGGCGATACTAGCGGAAACCTTCAAATATACCTATACTTTGAAGGCAAATAAGGAAAGATTCGCTGACGAGCGGTCGACGGTCCATTATGTAAGTTTAAATTAATCCTAAATTTCAACTTTATTTTGCTTAAAATTCAATTATTTAACTATTATCCTAATCACAACTAACGTGTGTGACGCAAGAGGAGTATCAGCAGAAATTGAAGATCGGGACCCAACAATCTCAGCCGCCTAATGGAGCCGACGAAGCCGACTCCGAGACCTCAGTCGTGGATCCCGACAGGAATTGGCGCGAGACCGCCTCTGAACCCACAAGAATCACCGCTTCGGGTTGGTCTCGTTCTTTGCCAATGACCTCCGCTCCTTCGTGTTGGTATCTTTCTCTGCTTCTACTTCTGCCACCAGCCTTGTTGATCCATAGGAAGCTGTCGACCTAAGGGAAGAGCTGTAGAAACTAACACAAGAGCTTCACTAGAAGCAAGAGCAGCCTGAGCAGAGATATCGAGAGATTATTGCATGTGATGCAGTCAGCTCGGACTTAACGGAGAAACTGGAGCAGCTCGATCGGTTGAGACAACAGATGGAAGAATACAACCAACAGATGCGCGTTGGAGGCAGGGCTGCCGTCGTTGCCTCTAGTGCACATCTGCTGGTTCCAACAGCGAGGTTGTTAGTGGGGCACTGACGGCAGCACCTACCCTGCTGTCTCACCAGGGGAACACGAAGTTGATGACAACAACAATTATCAAGATTTGTAGAGGTTAGGATTTTGTGCATTTTTGTTTTTTTAGGTTCAGTATTATACTTCTGTGACATTTTATTGTATTCATACAATTTATTTTAAATAAAATAATTTGTTGATTTCCCATAATAAGTTTGTTAACAAGAATTTTAATTTGATTTGACTGTTAGTTGTGGCTAAACTGTGCCAAAAAAATAAAACATAAAAAATCTACCCGCGGATGAATTCGATGGTAAATTTTGGCGTCATTTCAAGCGAAATGATCAAATGGCGAGATTCGACAATTCATTGAAAATATTGACAAAAAATTCGCCGACAATTAGCGTCAAACAAAAAAAATTCGCTAGTAAAAAATTTTCGGTATCGTTTATAGAGTGAATTACAAGATGACGGTAATTTATTTAGTAGCAAATTTATTTGATTAATCCAATGGTAATTAATGTTTTTCTTATAGTGCACCTAATTATAAACTTTATTTATGGCAGTTTTATTTCATTGTTTTTTATATTTAAAATACATTTTCTTTTATATTGTTGTTATTATTCATTTCATAAATATTGTTTTATTTTCTAAAATTTTTTAATTAAAATAGAATTAATTTAATTTTAATGTTATATATATTTATTGCTAAATATAAATTTAAACTACATTTATAGATGATATATGATATTCAATAATATAATATCATTATGACTTAATTTGGTAACTTATATTTTTATATATTATTTTATTTTAATTAAATTAAATTAGAGTAAAATAGTTTATTTTTGTCAAAAGATACTTATTTTTTATGGATATAATATTAATTTTATTTTTTTATGTTTAGTTTTTTCGACGTTTAAATTTTGATAGTCAAACATAATTATTTATTTTAAAAATTAGCTTTCAAAAGATAATTTTTTAAAAGTGATAGTATTTATATTCGGTAAATTAAATTAATTTTTTTTAATAAATATAAACAATAATAAGCGTATTTGGTAAAATAACTTTTAAAATTAAAAGATACTATAATAAACGTTAATGTAATAATTATATTTAAATATTAATTAATGTATGAAATTATATTAGATTTTTTAATTTTGATAAGTATAAACTATTTTTAAAAAATTCTATTTTAGATATTTTTAAAAGTATTTTTATTTTTTGAAAACTGCATACATAAATATATATTTTTTTGTTTATCAAACACAAAATAAAGAATTTGTATATTTTAAAAACACAAACACCTTTTTAAAATTTTTTTTTAAATTAAAAATAAATGTTTTTAAAGGATAAAAAAAACTCTTTGACAAAGCCATTAGGGAGAAACCGAATCAGAACCTAGTAGCATTAAGAACGAAGTGATATGGTTAAATAATAAATCTAGGATTTTTAATGTTGAAATTAATAAACTAACGAGATTGTTCTATCTTTTTAAATTCTGAATTTGAAATAAAAAAATTAACATTTAAATTCATTAATTATATAAAAATTTAAAAGTTATCTTAGATAATTATCCTTCGGATTCCGCTAGGGAGACAATGGACTATTTGTACAATGTGTTTAGAATAACCATCCGAGTACAAAAGATAATAAACTTAATTATTATATCTCTAATACTCCCTAAACCTCCATTATACACATTGTATAAATATTTTATTGGCTCCTCATACTTCCCCTTATGAAAATCATAAAGCATTTACATGATGTATAATTAAAAAAAATCGAATTTAAAAATAAAAAAAATAAAAGAAGAAATCTACAGGATCAATGACACTAGATATACAATCACAAACCTTATCACTTGTCAGAATTGAAATCCAGATTTTGGGAGAAAATCAAACAACCACCAATTACCAAAACCACTTCTACGTCATACATCACAAATATCTGAATGCTACAAACCACATCTTAAAAACAAAATCATGAATAATCTTCCAATGAAATAAATGAAAAAATTCGAATTTAAAAAAAAAAAAAAGAAAAAATCTACAGAATCAATGACATCAGATTTACAATCACAAATCCCATCTCTTGTCAGAATACAAATCCAGATTTTGGGAAAAACCAAACAACCACCAATCACCAAAACCACTTCTACATGATACCAAAAAAATATCTAAATGCTACGAACCATACCCTAAAAATAAAACCATGAATAATCTTCCAATGAAATGAACGAAAATATATCAGAGAGAAAAATATAAGTAAACAATCGATGAATTGAAAATTCGCAGATTTCGTCCCAAAATCCCCAATAATTCTTCACGGATATTACAATCTTGTAACGGCTTGATAATGCTCTTCCATCCAGGGAAAGACGTGTTTATGTATAACCCCACCACCGGAGCCAAGAAACTCTTGCCGCCGCCCTTTCCATCCTTTGATGAATCACCTTTCGCGTTTTACTCTTTGGCTTTTGATCCCTTGCGATTTCTTGGTTATAAGCTGATCTACATTTTTGAGACTTCTACCAAACCATGATTTACTCCTCGGAATCTGGTGCCTGGAAGCACTGCGGTTCTTCCTTCTCGGCTCCCTACGACATGGATTTTACACATGGTGTTTATTTCAAGAACTCAATTTACTGGATCAGCATCAACACCAAAACGACTTTGCGTTTTGATCTGAACGAAGAGTGCGTGAAGGATGACATGCCTCCTTTACCACTGCAACCTCCTGATCATAATGTCGCTGATCCTAGTTACTTGAATTTCATGAGAATTTACTCAGGATTAGATAATAATAGATATGGATATATTCTTGCACCTGCGTGCGGTTACATGAATTTGGTTATATTTGACTATGAATTCTGTATAAGCGTGTTCCAGTTGAAGGAAGATTATTCTTCTTCTTCGTCAAGGTCGTGGGTTCTTATGTATAGTGTTGATCTTCGACGCACAAATCTCGAAACTGTTTTTTATGTAAATCTTATTGAAAACTACTCTTTTGAAGGGTATGAATACAGTATAATTCATCTCATTGAAGATGGGAAAAATGAGATGGCTTTGTTATTGCAGAGACCGGACAAAGTTATTACTCTGCGGTTAAAGGATCATACATATTATGATGTGTTTGACATAAAAATAAAAAGAAATCCCCGCCATTATTGTAGTTTTCCAGGAGTTATGGGGTGGTACAGAGCCTTTGAATACGTTGAGAGCTTAGCTTGTGTTTAGACATAGATTTTAGTCTTTGCTTTACTTTGATTTCATCACGTGAATGGCTGATATTTAATCAATTTTAATTTTACGATTTATTTACATTATGCCGCATTTTTTTCAAAAAAAAAAAGAGAAGGATTGTGCACCGGCAATATAAATTTTGAGTAATATTATACATTCAAATCTTTTTATGAAATTAAATAATAAAATTTGGAACGACTATATTATGTTTAAATTAAAATTAGTCATTAAAATTAGTTATAAGATAAAATATATGTTAAAATATAAATACACGTTAAAAATAAATTAAATTTAATATATATTTATACATAAATATATTGATGGCTGATTTTAGTAATTATTTTAGTGTGTAAATAATATTTTTAGATTTAGAATAATATTAGTCATAACTAATTTTTATTAAAAATGGTATAAGTATTTGAATGTTTTTGTCTTATAGTACTGCTCAGCTTAATATTAGTAAAAAATTAATTTATTATAAATTTAAATTTTATTTAAAAATTTATTATTGATTAATAAATTATTATATAAACAAAATAATATTTAAACATTCTACACTTATTTAATAAATGAGTGAAGTAATAAAGTAATCATTCCACCAACTTAAATTCATTGACATTTGATTATTTTATTTGACAAAATATTTTTAGTACTCATTCCGGATATAGGCTTGGTTTGGTAAAGCTTGTTGAAGATGTGCTTGTGCTTTTTAAAAGCTCAAGCTCCTCATTTTGTGTTTGGTAAATCAAAAAGATCATGTGCTTGCTTTTAAAAGATCGGGTACTTTTGAAAGCACCTAGGATAGAGCTTTTCAAAGTTGGCTTGTGCTTTTCAAAATTTAAAAATCTAATATAACCTCATATGTTAACTAATTTTCAAATTTAACGTTTGCATTTATGTCTATTATAGTATTTTTAAATTTTAAAAGCTATTTTACCAAACACAATTGATGTTGCTTATGTTTATTAAAAGTTGTTTTTGATTTGATTTACCAAACATAAATGCTACAACTTTTAAAAAGCCATCTTTTAAAAGTTAACTTTTATAAGCTACTTTTAAAAAGTAAAAGCTTTACCAAACTAAGCCTAAGCCATATAGTATTAACTTTTCAAACCCAACCAGTTGTAATATATTTGGTATATTAATTTTCATTCTATTTTTAGTTTTATCTTATCCAAGTTAATTATAAGCTTCTTTTATTTATAGAATTTGTTTGGATATTATTAAATTGTTAAAAAATATAATTTATAAATGATTATATCATAAAAAATTAATTTTTAAATTTATTATTTGAAATATTATTTAGTAAGTTGGTTCAATAATTTAAAGATTAATTACAAAAAAGTTTAGTTAAATAAAAAAAAAACAAAAGCATAAAATAAAAAATTAATTAAACTACTATCCATTTGTTAAGAATTCTCATTGTATGAGTCAAAGACGTAATGCATTAACGGAAAATTCTTAAAGGCGACTAGATATTTTTATGACGGCAAAAATTTATATGTAGTTAATTTTACATAAAGTTATTTTTGGATGAATAATACGTGTTATTACTTGATTTTAAAAAAAATTAGTTTATTTTATATAAATGATTTAATTAAAAAATAATTGATATAGTTATGATGTTAAATATTTTTATCATATTTTATTTTAAAAATAATTTGACTAATTTAAATTGAGAAATTATAGTTAATTATTTACTATTTAATTTTTATAATCAAAACTATAATTAAAAACATTAAACAAATAAAATTATTTAATATATAAGCTCAATGTTAATCAAATTTTTTTCTATTATAAAATATAAAAAAAATTAATTCTCAGACAAAAAATCATGTTATTTTTTAGAATTTAATTTTTTTTATTGTATTTTTATAAAGTTTGTACAAAATTTACTTATCATGTTGACTAAATTTATTTATTTACCTAAAGTTTGTTTATGGAGTCAACAAATTTATTTACGTTTTAATACGATTTGAATTGTATTAGTATATTTTTATTTTTTAATCAATTTAATTTTATTTAAATAATTAAAATTTTAAATTATAAAATTTGTATTAATTTGTCATTTAAAATTTAAATAGATATAATTTAAAGTAATTATTTATAAAATTATATGTATTCGTATTATTGTACGCATATAATTAATTATATTTATTTGATTAAAAAAATAACGCTTGTTAATTTTTTTATTTAAATACATTCATATTATTTTTAAATTAAAATAATATACTTATTTAAAATAATATGAATATGTTTATTTAAATTAATTTTTTTAAAAATAATTAGAGTATGTTTATTTAAAATATTAAAATTTTAAATTTTAAATAAATCTACTTATATTAATTTTAAATTTTATTTAAAATAATACGAATATATTTATTTAAATTAAAAAATTAAAATAATAAGAGTACATTTATTTAAAAAAAAATTAATTTAAAAATGATATAAATATATTTATTTGTCAGTTAAAAATTAACAATCGTTATTTTTTTAATTCGAATAATTATTTTTTTAGTCTTGATTCATGTATGTTACTATTGTTGTGTTCTTTTTAGGAAGCTGCTTGTGGACTTATATCATTCTTCAAAGGAAAGGAAGCCTGACCAAATTACAATTTTCAGGTATTATTAGTTAAATGAGGATTCATACATTAGATTAGTCCTAATAATGATTTACAAATTTTTAGAATATTAATCTGTTGTGTTTTCGTTTTTGAATTAATGTTGTCAAATTGACCAGTGAACTTTGCATGGGTCTAAACTTGTATTTTGCAAATGCTATATTTAGGAATGGAGCGAGTGAATCTCAGTTCGTCAATGTCTTAAACTAAGAGTTAGCTACAATCATAACGATATTTATTTAGATTTGTTTTTTTTCAGTGATTGTCATTATATCATTTGATAACTCAAAATAACAACTATGTTGTGTGTAATAATATCAACTGTTAAATCAGTCATTTATATTTTAATACAAAATTTACAGTAAAAATATATGAAATAATACATATATATATACACAAAATATGGTAAAACCGTGAATTGAGGTAAGTAACTATAATCATTTCTATCGTGTAAATTTAGATGTAAAAAGAAGTGAAAAAATTGAGAGAGTACGTGAGAGTACATGATAAGAAATATGTTGTATAATTTTATAATCATCTATTATTATTAAATATTTGTTATATATCTATTCTATTAATCAATATATGTTGTATTAATATCCAAAATAATTTAAAAAGTATGATATTTAATCATTATTACATTCATATATATGACCATTATGACTTTATATCTCTTTTTACAAGAAACAGAACAGATCTTTTTTTAACTGAATTCATTATTGCAGTTGATCCTATTTATTATGCTCACGGCTGCTCAAATGGCACAAACTTTGTTTCATGAACTTTTAATTAAATAATAAATAATTTTTAAAGACTATTTAATTACATTGTTTAAATATACGTGTTGGTTTATTGTTGATTAGACTTTTGTTAGATTGTGATTTGTTTATTTTCTCTGACTATATTATCTTTATACTAAAATCAATTATCAAAATTAATTATTAATATAAAATATATATTAAAATATAAATAAATATTAAAAATAAATTAAATTACATATATATTTATAAATAAATATATTAATAGACAATTTTAGTAATTAATTTTACTATACATTTTTCGTTTTCTCTAACATTATATATGCAGAATGCAACGCTAACAACATGGCAAGTAACAAACACCACTTTCATTTCATAACAACAATGGCAACATCGTCATCGTCGTCGTTGTTGTTTCTTCTCCTTTCAACTCAGCTAGCACTCACCATTGTTCTTCTTCTTCAATCTTTCCTTTCACATGCAAATTTAGATGCTTACTTTCTCGCTTGCCTCTCAAACAACACATGGACAAATCCATCAGCTCCCATTAGCGTCACCGGAGCACTCTACACTAGCGACAACTCATCCTTCTCCGACATCCTCAACCTCCACATCCACAACAAGAGGTTCAACAGACCAAACACACCCAAACCCATCGCCATCATAACCGCTTTCCATGAATCTCACGTTCAGGCAGTGGTTATATGCTCCAAAGCCAGCCACTTTCAGCTCAGAATCCAAAGCGGCGGCCATGACTTCGAAGGATTCTCCTTCGTATCAGATGTTCCCTTCGTTCTTCTCGACATGTATAATCTTAAATCCGTTGACGTCAACATCCAAAACGGCACCGCTTTGGTTGAGGCTGGTGCAACACTTGGCCAGCTTTATTACAGAGTCGCACAGAACAGCCACGTTCATGCCGTTGCTGCCGGAGTCTGTCCTTCTCTAGGCACCGGCGGCCACTTCAGCGGCGGTGGCTACGGCAACCTCATGAGAAAATATGGTCTCTCCGTGGATAACATCATTGACGCAAAAATCGTCGACGTAAATGGTGATATCCTTGACAGAAAATTAATGGGGGAGGATCTGTTCTGGGCTATAAGAGGAGGTGGAGGTGCCAGTTTCGGTGTGATTCTCTCATGGACGATCAAGCTGGTGGCGGTTCCTCCATTGGTGACGGTGTTCAAGGTGAATAGGACCTTGGAACAAGGCGTCATAGACATTGTTTACAAATGGCAACAAGTTGCACCGAAGCTCGACAGGGATCTTTTCATCAGACTCCAACACGAGGTGCATCACAAGACGGTTCAAGTTACCTTCATCGGCGAGTTCTTGGGACGAATCGATAGACTTTTGAGATTGATGAAAAAAAGTTTTCCTGAACTGGGATTAACCAAAAGTGATTGCTTTGAATTGCCTTGGGTAAACAGCACACTTTTCTATGCAGAACAACCAATCGGAACTCCAGCAGAAACGTTGCTATTCGAAGCAAAATACCCTGCTCAGTATTATTTCAAGAGCAAGTCAGATTATGTGAAGAACGTTATTTCGAAAGAGGGATTGCAATCTATATGGAAGAAGTTCATTGATAGTGAGATAATTATTATGCAATGGAACCCATATGGTGGAAGAATGTGGGAGATTCCAACTTCAGCTACATAATTTGGTTACAAGATGGAGAATATGTCACTAATCGTAACTTGAATGTGTCAAGGTCTATGTATGAGTTTATGACTCCTTTTGTTTCCAAATCGCCAAGGGAGGCTTTCTTTAACTACAGGGATAGAGATATTGGAGCCAATTCAAGCAATGGAACAACCAACGTTGATGCCGCTCGAATTTATGGAGCCAAGTTTTTTAGACAGAATTTTGATACACTCATGCAGGTTAAAACCAGAGTTGACCCTCAGAACTTTTTTAGATATGAACAGAGTATACCACCTCATAAATTTTAATTCCAATTAGATTAATATTTTACTTGGATTGATATTTGGAGGCTACTTCAATAAAGATGTTTAAAACATCTTTTTTTAAAGATATTTTTTTATTAATTAAAATTTAATACATATAATCGATTAAATTATATTATTTTTGTCAAAATTAAATCAGACAAATTAATTTCGCCGAAAAATTGGTAAACCAAACTTTAAACAAATCTAAATTAATATTCTTTTTTATAAAAAATGACTACAATAACGTTATTATAAAAAATTACTAAAATATTCTTATTATATATTTTTTTTAATTTTAAAATCCCTAAATTCTAACGCTATAATGGCACAGAGACAAAAAAAAAGGGGTTAAAATTAGGGGTGTGTATGAGCCGGGCGAAACCGGATTTGATGTGATTTAGACCTGACCCGAAATATATACTGGCCTATTTATTATATCCGAATGCGACCTTAGACCCGATGAAACCTATACACTTTCGGATCACGATTATACCGAGTAAAAATCAGGTAAAAATGGATCGTTAACATTACATTGCCTTAATACCTTTTTATAAGCTAGTATGTGAAAATATCCAAATTTCCAAGACTCCAACTATTTTTTGACATGATAAAATTTACTTAAAAAAATATAACAAGAACCAACTCTTCTCTAAAATTAAAGCATAACCATAATCAATACTAATATTATCTAATAACACCAAATATTTAAATCAATACAAATAACACAATATTATGCAATAATTAGTCTAAAATCTTATGCATTCTAAACATAAAACATTAACTTATAGTCTTATAATAACTAATAATACAAAATATTAAGGTTTACAATACTTAAATTCCACATAAGAATAGCCATCATTCGTCACTAATACACAAAATATTAATTGTGTATGATGACCGGGCCACCGGACCGATTTCAGGTGACTCGAGTCATGGCCCAAACCCGACCCGAAATAATGACCGTATTTATTTTTTTAGTCCCTTATCCAGTCCTAGATCCAGTGAAATCATACCAAATTAATTTATCTGATCTAATTTTAATAAAAATAACATAATTTAATGAATTATATGTATTAAATTTTAATTATTTAAAAATATTTTTTAAAAAAAATGTTTTATGCGTCTTTATCTAAGTGGCTTCTTATGATTAAATGTTTTTATTAACTTGCAACGTTTTTTAACAAAAAAAAAACATTCGACAAAGCTATTAGTGAGTCAGAAATAAACGGATTCAGAACCAAGTTAACAAGTCACAAAAAAAAAACAGTAGTCACCAAAAAAAGAGAACCAAGTTAACAACGGAATTATATGATTCAACTTTAGATTTTTAATTTTTAAAATTAACTAACTAATGAGTAATGAGATTGTTCAACCTTTTCAAATTTTGAACTTGAATATCCTAAAATCTCTAAGATATTAAAAAAAATGAGAAAAGCTCTGCAGGGCTTGTATGCTTTACAAGTACATTAAGCAATAAATTCAAAAAACACGCTGCTACACATACGTCCAATACACGCGCTATATAAAGATCCCGCGTATTTAACTACCAAATTTAAAAGATTTGTTTCCTTTTTCCTTCTCCTTATTTTTAGATTTGCTCGTTTTTCTTCTCGCGCGTCTTCCCTCCTTCTTCTCGATCGTTCTTTTCTCCTCCTTTATCATTGGTATGTTCTTTGTCATTTACGTTAGTTCCTCTCTCTGCAACTCCAACTTCGTTTTCTATTCGATTTCTAAAATCAAAGTTTGAATTCGTTTTTGAAGATTATGGATGATTCAACCTCAGATTGTCAGCTGAATCAGGGCGAAGTGGATTATGAATTTGAATCTAACGAAGTTCCTGAGGTTTGATTTTACATATGATTACTCTAAATTTTGTTGCAGTCATTTGAATAGCATTGTGTAGCTGAATAATTCGTGAACATTGGACTGTGAAAATAACACGTTAACATGAATCTGTGTTAGTTTTGATTAATTATCTGAAATTTATAGCAGACGCTCGGGTGTAGATCAGAACTTTTTTGGGTGTATTTTTGCGGGAAGTGTGGGTGTATTTACAGTATACTGCTTTTTCTGTTATTTTAGCTGAGTTGTTGTCGTTCGGGTGTATTATATCAGATATGATTGGGTGTGTTTTTAGTTTTTGTCATGGTGTATTCTGCAGCTTGTGTATTTACAGTTTATGCCTTTTATTGTCATTTTAGTTGAGTTGTTGCCGTTCGGGTGTATTATATTAGCAATGATTGGGTGTATTTATAGTTTTTGACATGGTGTATTCTGCAGCCTCTCTCTGTTGTTGATGACCAGTTTGTTCCGAAGGTTGGAATGATCTTTACCACCCTTGAAGATGCTGGAAAATTTTATAGGAACTATGCCAAGGCTGCAGGTTTCTCTACAAGAGTTCGGAGTACAAATAGGAAGGAAAACGAGATTAAGAATCAATTGATTACATGTAGCAGAGAGAGAAAATGGAAATCTAAAATATCTCCGACCGAGAAGGCCAATCCGACAGCCAGTTTAAACTGTCATGCAAGAATTTATATACACACATTGAAGGATATCGGTGCTTGGATCATTTCAAAGGTTGTACTGGATCATTCACACCCCTGCAAATGCCACAAAGAAGAAGAAAACAAAAGTTTTAAGCGAGGTAAAAGTAATGTTCTTTAAATTTGTGGTGATTCAGTTTATTTTTCTCGTTAATAGTTTAGCTAATATGTGAGTTTCTTATATTCAGATAAACTTGTTTGATACTGCATCAGTGGTGCATTCAAATTCCAGCCAATATCAAGGACATGTTATGAATTATCAGTTCAGGGTACCAGCAGCAGGGGATAACTCTTTGGGTGTATAGTTACAGAATATGGGTGTAAAAAGCACTGTTCTTTTGGGTGTATTTCTGTAAATTTTCTTTTGATTCACATTTTACATATAGATACATATATATAATATTAGGGTTTAGGGTTTTAGGGTTTACAGGTTAGGGGTAAGGGTTTAGGTTTTAAGTGTTTAGGGTTCAGGATTTTAGGCTCAAAGCATCAGGGGGATAGATTTCAGGGTGTATATTCAACTTTCTTTGGGTGCAAAAAATTGCAGGTTATAGGTGTATATTTGATTTGATGTTTTTTTTTTATATTATAGTACCTGTAATTCATACATTTTGAATATAGCACAGACAGTTTAACAGCACAGACAGTTTGGGTGTATATTTAAGAAATCTTGGGTGTATATTAAACTTCCGTTGGGTGTAAAAGTTTATAATTTGTGTTTAGATCTTCCTTGATGTTTTCCTTCATATTTTACCACCTGTAATACAGAGTTTTTGAATACAGCACAGACAGTTTAACTATGGAAAAAAATTTCATTTAATAGAAGTTGTTTATAAATGACAAATTTTTACAGCATTTGTTCAATTTACAAACTAGCTAGCAGTTGGATTACTCAGTTTCTATATCAGTAGAATTTATCTGACAAAATGGACTCAATAATACTGACGATGGCTTCGACAGTCTTATTGCATTACTCGCTCTAATTGCTTGATCTCTCTCTTTATTCAATTCACTGAATAGTATCCGCGAGGCATATTCTACTCTATAGTGGTCCACCTCCTCCTACTATATTTGTTCTTACATTTCTTTCAGGTTGGTTTCTCGCTGCCATTTTTTCTGAAATGAAAAATACACCCAAAGATATCAATAAGATACAGCCATATATATGAGTCAGATACACCCATAGATATCAGTAAGATACACCCATAGATATGATTCAGATACACCTATATATATCAGTCAGATATCACTCAAACATGCATCAATATACAATGTCAAACAACATTACAAGGTCAAGCAATATACACCCATGGACAAGCAAATATAAGCAACTACTGACTATTACAGTATATCAGTTCAGAAATATACACCCAACAACTTATGCCATATACACCCAACAAATTACCTAATATACACCCACCAAACTACGGAATATACCCACAAAAATTAGTTGCCAGAAGAAGTAGAACAACAAGAACAGTAACACCTAGAAGAACTAAGAAGAACAGTGTAACATAGAACGAAGAATAACAGTAAAACCTAGAACAAGTAGAACATCATAAACTGTAAAATGAGACGTAGAGCAAGAAGAACAGTAAAACGTAAAACAACGTAAAAGAACAGTAAAACCTAGTTCTTCAATTTCGAAATGTGAAAAATATACAGGAATGGTAATGTAACGTACCTTGAGTATTATAGCTTTGTTTTCTTTGGAGATTCTTGATCGAGAGTTCTATGTTGTGTTGATGGAATTTTTGAATCTTAGCGACGAGTTGTATATTTTCAGTATCGAATGATGCTCGAAAATGGAACGTTTGCTTTTTCTATGAATGGCTTTGAGAAGTGGAAGAAGTGGAAGAGTCTGCCATTAAGGGGCGGTTTACGTGAATCGTAACCGTTTGAGTGGAGCGCGTGAATGTTACGCTCCATTCAATATAATTCAGTGTGCGTGTGGAATGTTTGTGGGCTGGGGGCTTGTAACACTTGTAAGGCCTTTTTGCTTCTAAAAGAATATATATAACTCTCTTTTAAATTCATTATATAAAAATTAAAAAGTTATCTACTTATCTTGCTTAGTTGTATATCTTATCTGGGATTGAGATATATAAACAGTAACACAATCGTCGAACACTGAAAGCTAAGTGAAGAACGAGCCATAACAGAGTTAATTTCTTCTTCAATGGAAGTAATTGAAGGAAGCGATGCCTTACTTACTGAAATTCTTGTTCGTCTCCCCTTAGAGATGTCATAACCTTCAAACTTGTCTCCAAGCTGTGGCTTTCTCTCATCTCTGACCCTTACTTCTCTCGCCGTCGCGCCATCGTCCAAGGAACAAGATTCTCCGGTTTGATCCTAGATCCCGACGTCGTCAATCCTCAATATCGTGAATTAACATTCTTCTACTTCAATAAGAAGATTCGTAGACCGTGCCGCCGCCGGCGCATATTCTGTCCCAAAATCCCTGATAATTGTTCATATATGTTACAATCTTGCAACGGCTTGATGCTTCTCCGCCGATTCAGTGACATGTTTATCTATAATCCCACAACCGGAGACAGGAAACCCTTGCTCTCGCCCTTTCCATCGTTTGTTAAATCACCTTCCCCGGTGTACTCTCTGGCTTTTGATCCCTTGCGATTTCTCGGTTATAAGCTGATCTGCATTTTCCGTGGCAAGTCTTCAAAGAAAGACGACTACCAAATCATGATTTACTCTTCGGAATCCGGTGCCTGGAAGCACTGCGGTTCTTCCTTCTCGGCTCCCTTAGACATGGATCTTGCACATGGTGTTTATTTCAAAGACTCAATTTTCTGGATCGGTAATAAAAGCAAAACGACGCTGCGTTTTGATCTGAAAACAGAGTGCGTGAAGGATGACATGCCTCCTTTGCCCCCGGCGCCTCAAGATCTTAATGTTGGTGGCTCTAGTTACTTGGATGTCGTGAGACTTCTCTTAAAACTAGCTTATAATGGATATGGATACATTCTTGCACCTGCCTGCGGTTACATGAATTTGGTTGGAGTTACTTTAAATTCTGTATGCGCGTGTTCAGGTTGAAGGAAGATGATTATTCTTCGTCGGTCGTGGGTTCTTATGCACAGCATTGATCTTCGACGTACAAATCTTAAACGTATTTTGAATACAAGTCTTGCTGGAAACTACAGCATACTCCATCTCCTTAAAGATGGTGAAGATGATGAGATGGCTTTGTTTGTGCAGATAAATGGAAAAGTGATTGCTCTGCGATTAAAGGATCATACCCGTTATGATGTGTTTGTCTTTGACTTCAAAATACAAAAAAATCCCCGCCATTATTATTCTTTTCCAGGAGTTATGGGATGGTACAGACTACAGAGCCTTCGAGTACGTTGAGAGCCTAGCTTGTCTTTAAACATAGATCTTTTAGCTTTTGCTTTACTTTGATTTCATATTTAATAGATTTTAATTTTATTATTTATTTACATTGTGCTGCATTTTTATTAAGAAAAGGAGAAGGATTGTGTATGGCAGTAGAAAATTGAACGATTATGTTAAATGTATATTTAAATCAAGAAAAAATATATGGAACTAACTAATAATCAGTCAAGAATGGAACAACATAATTAATTATAATTAGTTTTATTAATTTATAATTTAATTTGTTTGTTAAATTATTGTTGACCACGTTCAAAACATGAGGGAAGATACGCTAGTGTTAGGAGAGAATCACAGAACAGATGCTTTGATCATTCATTAGTTGGTTTCATATAATTAATTATGTTTTATTAATGTATAACACATGAAACATAAAAATCATATTCAAAACCATCCAATTTGTAAGAAAAAGAAACATCCGTGTGCCTATCAGTAACAACATCCGGTTAAAGTTACCGGTGCCTCTGATTTACCAGTTGGCTGATTCTTGGCTTATATAGAATTGGTTCCCTAGCATTGTTGTTAAATCAATCATCAAAGTATAAAAAATATGTTGGGATATAAATACATATTAAAAACAAATTAAATCACACATATATTTATACACAAATACATTGATGACTAATTTTAGCATACAAATAATATTTTTAAAAATTTGGACAAATCAAACAATAATTAGTGACATATAATTTTTGCTATAATTATTTTATACATTAAAAAAACCAATATTCAAATACAAAATAAATCTTAAGTTCAAATAACAGTACAAATGATTACAAGCTCTAACAGTACAAAAAAAAACAAAAATTAAAAATTAACTTTTTACAAACTAGTTATATTTATCTCCGCCGTCAACGTAGGGGTGGCAAACGGGCCTAAACCCGCCGGGCCGACCCGCGTAACCCGCCAAAAAAGCGGGTTGGGCTGAAAAATCGAGACCGCCAAATAACAAAAGCCCGCTTAACCCGCACCGCTTAAACCGCGAGGTTTGGCGGGGTTGGGCGGACTTTCCCGCCGGGCTAAGGTTTTTTTTAGTAAGGGGGTATTTTTGCAATTTTTTGTCAAAACCTAACTTTCCTCAACCTAACTTACAAGAGTATGAAGATAAAAATTGAGTGTTTTGAATTATGTTTATGTTATTTTAGAGACAATATTTATAATTATGTTTTGGATTATATTTATTTTGCTTTGGAGAGAATATTTATAATTATATTTTGAATGAAAATTTAGTTTATAATTATATTTTTTAGATATTTATAATTACAAAGACTTTAATGTTTGTTAATATAAAAAATATAATTTTTTATGCCATTAGAAATTATTAAATTTATTAATATGGTTGTAAAATTATATATATTACTTAGTAGTTAATAGTAAAAAAAAAGAGGAACTTTGGCGGGCTTAGCCCACCAGCCCGCCAGCCCGCAGTTAGGTTAACCATCAAGTTCTCCGGCAGTTGAGTCTCCTTTAACCATGTCACTTCAGATGCTTTATCTACCTCAACACCTTTTATTTAAAAATTAACACATGTTAGGATCTTGCTATTTCTATTAGGCTTACTATTATTAGGACAAGGAGGAGGAGAAGTACTTGGAAGATCTTTGATAGGAGGAGATCTTCGGAAATAGGAGCAGTGTCTTCCATTTTCTGTTAAGTATGGTGGGGAAAGTTCAAAGTGCCATGGTAAGTTCCGGTCAACTGATTTGATGACAGTATCCTTCAATGGTAATATTTCAGAAACAGATTTTAAGAAATAACTAAAATCAAGAAAAAATCATATCATTAAAAAGTATGAATGGAACAAAGGTCTTACAAGGTCTGCAAGTTGATTAGCTTCCCAAGTTCAGGTGGAACAACTCCAGAAAAATTGTTTGCTTCCAGCATCCTAATTGATGTTTCAAAACTACCATTTCAGTGAATATTGAAAAAAGCACACTATATGAATGAATAGACTTAAAGCTCAAAACATACAGGTATGTGAGAGTAGTAATATTTCCTACATGCTTTGGAATTTTCCCTGACAAGCGATTCACAAGAAGAGAGCTGCATCATGTTATATGAAATATGTAATCAAATAGAAGAACAATATGGAATTTGTCCTTTAAGCTAAGAAAACAGAGCATTGAAGAAAAAATAACCAAGTAAAATTCAATAACAAAATATCAGATCTCATATACTTGTTGTTATAAAAGCAAAAACAAGACATACAATGAGAATGAGCAACATAAATAATTCATATTGTGGCAATCTGAGTCTTACTTATATAGTCCTAGAAATCCTTCATGCTTTGATAACCTTTTCAATGATTGATACACACGCAGATTATGAAATCCTGCTGTCCTTGTCTGCAGATTTAAAAAACAGATGCAAAATTATAAGTAAAAAAAAAATTGTTAAAGAGGAACATACATAAACCCATTTACAAAACAATGAGCATGCATAAGAATAGAAAACTCTCCTTGACAAATTAAAAGGAACTATTAGCCTCTCAAAGAAACTTGATGCAATGTAAGTTACATACAGGGATGAAAAATCAAGAACTTTAAGTATCCAGCAAGAGCCACCATTACCAACGGAGTGGCAAAATCAAACTGAGACACTAGACAAGTGCAGTTACATAGTTAAGCCATAGCACCATGACAAACATTTTTTCTTTACAAACTTTACTTCTCTCCCCTTCCATTGTGCTCTTAGTAGTAAAGTCTAACTTCTAAGTCACACATACTTACCATAGTTCAAAACCATTAATTCTCACTTATTGCATTTATTCAACAAAGCTTCTCACGTCAGGGTTTTAATTCATAGTTCATTCTCAATTTTATTCTTAGTTCTGTTTCATGATTTCTCAACAAAATACTCCCCAATTCTTTATCAACACAGCACATATAAAGGCTATGATGTTCATATCCTCAATCATAAATAACATGAGCAAAGAAGGAGGACCTGCCAGAGAATCTTGATCCGTTCGAGGGGTGCAACAGTGGTCTTAGAAATCGCACCAGCGAAGCCACCGGCGATGAGCAGTATTGTGGTTTAGGTGTCTCTATCAAACTATATATCACTATGGCTTGTGTTTTACATCATTTAAGTGAATGATAAAGGCATTATTATACAATATAAAGACACTCTTCTGGGGGATTGTGTACAGCCTAACATAGGAAGAATTTCAGTTGGTCTTTTCAATGGTAGAATTTCTTTAGAGCACTAATTGGACTGAATTTTCTTTTTAAAACTTTTAATGTGAGAAACTGAGAATTATTAATCTAAGGACTTATAAATTAATGAAAGTTAGGCCAAATTGAATATTGTTGGAACCCTATGTTGCTATCAAAGCAGTGGATGCAGCAGATAAGGTATGGTTACACTTAGTTGAGTGAATGCAAAGCAAGAAGCCAATCAAACCTTGCAGCTTATTGACATCTCCCCTAATTACCAGTGTCTTGGGTTGAAGAGTCAATTTTGAATTTTCCCACAGCTAAAAAGTGAACTGAATCTGTAAGCTAACTTATTATGCAGAGTTGTTACGAAAATCCTTTTAGCATGCAAAATTCACATGCAATGAAAATCTATAATATGATTAAAGTTGTAATTTGCACAATGAAAATCTGTAAGCTGAATACCGTGCACAATGAAGAAACACCATTCCAAATCCCTAGTATTCAGCTTCGACAATTCTAAAAAACCACATGCAACATGATTTTTAAGATTCTAACAAAAAAAACGAAAGACTTACAACAACAAGTTCTACTTCTAGCAACAAAAAATTTACCCTGTGATATGTTCAGCATCAAATTCTACTTACGGCAACAAATTCTACTTCTACCAACAAATTCAGCATATTGATAATTCTTAACAACAAATTCAAGTATAATAACTTTCAGCAACAAAAACTCAAACTCCGATTCTCCAAATATGATTTCCAGCAAAACAAAATTAGCTGAATCATTATTTCAGCAACAACCTCAACTTTCAACAATTCAAGATATAATGCAATGAAATTGATAAAGAAATAACAGGGCCGAAGGAAGATGAAACTCACCTACCCAGGACCAACTCACGGCAAAGGAAGTGTTGGCGGAGTGCTGTTAGGGGTTGCTGCAATTGAATGCTTCGTTCCTCGCGTACGCATCCACCGCCGCCCATATATGCTGCTCCGCGATCTAATCCGCATCCGACACCGTCGTGTAATCCTCCCACGCCGATTTGGTTCCAGGGAATCTCAACGGAACCCTCTCGTGCTTGCAAATCGCCGCGTACACGCACGGGGCTCCCACCATGTTCATCAAGCTGTAAGGTGAGAATCCGAAGATCACTTATGGCCGGTGAACCCACCAAGAAACACCGTCCTTCGTCTGCGTCTCTTCGTACAAGATGTCTTCCTGAGTGTAATAGAAATTGGGGGCCTTGAGCCGCGGCGGATCCTCCGTGAACGGCGGCTCGTGGGGTTGGATCTTGCCAAAGAGCTCGAAGGTACCAAAAAAACAGTAGTCACAAAAAAAAAAACACCAAGTTAACAACGGAATTATATGATTCAACTTTAGATTTTTAATTTTTAAAATTAACTAACTAATGAGTAATGAGATTGTTGGAACTTTCTAAATTTTGAACTTGAATATCTTAAAATCTCTAAGATATTAAAATATATATATAAGTATCTTTTAAATTCATTAGATAAAAATTAGAAAGTTATCTACTTATCTTGCTTAGCTGCATATCTTATTTGGGATTGAGATATATATAAACAGTAACACACTCATCTAACACTGAAAGCTGAGTCAAGAACAACCATGAACCAGAAAGAGTTAATTTCTTCTTCAGTGGAAGTAATTGAAGGATGCGATGGCTTACTCACTGAAATCCTTGTTCGTCTCCCCCTCAGAGATGTCATAACCTTCAAAGGTGTCTCCAAGCGGTGGCTCTCTCTCATCTCTGACCCTTACTTCTCTCGCCGCCGCGCCACCGTCCAAGGAACAAGATTCTCCGGTTTGATCCTTGATCCCGAGGTCGTCAATCCTCAACATCGTGAATTAACATTCTTCTACTTCAATAAGAAGATTCGTAGACCGTGCCGCCGCCGGCGCATATTCTGTCCCAAAGTTCCCGATAATTGCTCATCTATGTTACAATCTTGCAACGGCTTAATGCTTCTCCGCAGATTCAGTGACATGTTTATCTATAATCCCACAACCGGAGACAAAAAACCCTTGCTCTCGCCCTTTCCATCGTTTGATGAATCAGCTTCCCCGGAGTACTCTCTGGCTTTTGATCCCTTGCGATTTCTCGGTTATAAGCTGATCTGCATTTTCTGTGGCAAATCTTCAAAGAAAGACGGCTACCAAACCATGATTTATTCCTCGGAATCCGGTACCTGGAAGCACTGCGGTTCTTCCTTCTCGGCTCCCTTAGACATGGATTTTGCACATGGTGTTTATTTCAAGGACTCAGTTTACTGGATCGGTAACAGAAGCAAAACGACGCTGCGTTTTGATCTGAAAACAGAGTGCGTGAAGGATGACATGCCTCCTTTGCCTCCGGCGCCTCAATATCTTAAAGTTGGTGGCTCTAGTTACTGGGTTAACGTGAGACGTTCCTTAAAACTAGCTTATAATGGATATGGATATATTCTTGCACCTGCATGCGGTTACATGAATTTAATTGGAGCTGACTTTGAATTCTGTATGCGCGTGTTCCGGTTGATGGAAGATAATTATTCTTCATCAAAATCATGGGTTCTCATGCACAGCGTTGATCTTCGACGTACAAATCTTAAACGTTTTTTGAATACAGGTCCTGCTGGAAACTACAGCATACTCCATCTCATTAAAGATGGTGAAGATGATGAGATGGCTTTGTTTGTGCAGATAGATAGAAAAGTTATTGCTCTGCGATTAAAGGATCATACCCGTTATGATGTGTTTGACTTTGACTTGAAATTACAAAAAGATCCCCGTTCTTTTACAGGAGTTATGGGATGGTACACAGCCTTTGAGTACGTTGAGAGCTTAGCTTGTCTTTAAACATAGATCTTTTAGCTTTTGCTTTACTTTTGATTTCATCTTGTGTAACACTTTTTATTTAATAGATTTTAATTTTATGATTTATTGATTTATTTACATTGTTCTGCACTTTTATTAAGAAAAGGAGAAGGATTGTGTAACACTTTTATTAGTACATAAAACAATGGATCCAACTATTCAATTGAACAATTATTCAACGATAGAGTAAAAAAATGAAACATGTCTAAACTACTAATTTCCATATATCAATGAATATAGAGAGGATTACAAATTAAATCTAAAATTAAAATAAATAAAAAGAAAGAGTATTCTAGAAGAGATTCCTAATTCCTCGTGTCAAGAATTCATTTCACACAAACATGGTCTCATAAAGGACATGGCCTGTCTCATTATCACACATGTTTCTTTGAAGACTACCCATAATGTGATTTAGGTAGCTAAAAAAGAAATCCTTTGTAAGGTCGAACTAGTAGGTAATTCGTGCATTTCCACGGTCTTAAATAGATTCCTTTCAGTTAATTTTATTTTTTAATTTTTGGATTCTAATTAAAATATAAAATATTTAATGTAGTGTTATAATTGATAATAATAACTATATACTTATGAATATTGTTACAAATTTACGATGTAAATATAAGATGATTAAACATATTTAGAGTAAAAAGGATAAAAAATAATATAATTTAAAATTTAAAAACATATAAATGGTTAAAAACTTTTGTTATGAAGTCAGAAAATTTTTTAATATACTTGCACAATAACTTATTTATCTCCAATAACACAGTTTTATTTAAATATTATAGTTAATTATTATAGACCATTCGCTTCTTTTTCAATAGCTATTAATTAAATAATTCTTTTCACATATTGATCACAAAATAAAAATTATATTCTAGTTATTAAAACTAAAAACTAAACATCAAGCAGGACACTCGTCCATATGCTCATCAAAATTATAATTCGAATTTTTTAAAATAGCAAGTTGTTACTCATCTCTCGAAGACAAGTCACTACTATGTTTAACACTTGGACTATGTGAATATCTGACACTCTGATTAATAACATCCTAAATAACATAAAAAAAACAAAAATATTCACTGCAAAAAAATATCATTTATACAAAAAAACTGAACAATAATCTTTAGTATTAATATCTACTTATATACTTCATTGAGTATACAATTTTATAGGGATTACCTTGCATTGTGGATCTTTCAAACATGCAATGTCACTTGATGGGTTATTAACAGAAATCTGTATTGTTTTAGAAAAAAATAAATTAACATACATATATAATTAACTTACATTAATAGTTTCAAAAAAGCTGAACAAAAAATAGCTCATTTCCACATATTAAGAATTTAGATGGAGGCAACATTTTTTTCTTTAAAAGAATATGAGAATCATTACTAAATCAACAAAAAAAGCGAAAAAGAAAAAAGATTCTGTAATTATTGTTTAGATCTCAAAAAGATAAAATTAATTTAAGAAAAAACCTTAGTCATGCTATATAATATCAAGTAATAATATATAATACCTGGAATACGATATTTTGCATGAGAATATAATTATAAAAAGATAAAGAAGAATGCAAATATAATATAAAAAACATAAATATAGTAATAGGCATAAATTAAGATTATCTCTTACTACTCAATTCTTGAACTTAGAATATATAAATTGTAAATTATATCACCAAAGCAATCAGTAATATATAAATTTACACTCCATTTTATATCACCAATTGCATTGTATTTGCATAATCACTTAAAGACATTGGTTAAATAGCTTCTTTTATCATATTATTTTTTTAAAATAAGAATTTGAGAGTTAAAACAAAGCTGAATAGTAAAAAAAACTCTATTACAATAAGTGATCTAATTAGATTAGGTACAAAACATTGCAATTCAAAAGATAGTTTTTCAATTTTTAGTAATGTAAGAAAAATTTGATGTCTTATAGTGTAGAATAATGACCACAAAATCAAAACTCATTCGTTCATATGCCTGAAAGGTCAATACAAAGAACACAATCAAAACTCATGACTTCACACAAATGAAAAACCAACCAAATATGTTTATACCACTTTCTTTATATGCACATTTAACAATCCAACATTTTTTTTCTTTCATTCACTTGTATATTGATCATGTTTTCAACTTGAACAAAGAAAAACAAAAGAATATATTTATAGGAAATTTTGATGCATTTGTTAATCGTGAAGCAAACCTTCCTCCATTAATACTTTTTTATAAGCAAGGAAGTGTTATTTCCAAATCAATAGCTGTTATGACGAAGCAGCAAATAATTAGGGACATCAAAAAAAAGAAAACTGTAAAAATTATATTACACATCTTGTTCATGGATCTAACTTTAAAATTAAAGTGAACCAAAATAAGTATCAATTAATGGAGAATACAAAATTATACTGACAAATGACAACACCAATATTTCGTTCCAATATATACAAACAACATTTGTTAATTACTCAAGAGATGAAAGTTATCAGAGATAAATTGTTCAAACAAGTTAGATAGGAAACACATGCTTTGAAAATCAACCTTTCTCCCATTTGTAGTAGGACGTCACTCACCTCATAGATCCAAAATTAAAAAAAAATGGATATTTACATTGGGACTATCATCATTATTCACACATGAAAGATCAATAAATCTGGAGATGATACCAAAACTTTTCATCATAATTCATAACAACATAATAAATATTACATCCAGAGAATCAAACTTGGTGCACAGGTGAATGAGCTTATATTAAGATCAAAAGTTTTTTTTATTGTTTATTTCTATCCTCACGCACAATCTTATATAGGAACTATTCACAAAATCCTAATTTCTAACACAGGTCCAATTTCAATCAATTTGTATTGGAAGACTCAACAAACTCGTACTTCTGAAAATTCACATTCATCATCACACATTAAAAATTAAGTATTTCATGCACAAATTTTGTCTTCTTTTTTTCTTTTGTTGAACTTCTGATCATTAAAATTTAATAAATTAAAGCAAACCTTAAAAGTATCAAATACACAGCCCAAATACACAAAACTAAATTACTTTATTAAAGAGAAAAAAAATTAAGTTACACTATTCTTTCTTTAATTGTATGTTAATGTTAACATTAGTTAGCAAAACCTTTCTTCAGCTAATACATTGAAAATTCAAGTAGTCAAGCACTACAGTAAGCAAGAAAGAATAACCTAGGAAACATCAAACCATATTCAATCATTCTTGAACCATGGCTTTCGAAGGACGGTTTAATAACTAATACCAATTTAATCAAAATAAATTTCAAACGAATTCAGCACAACCAAGAAAAAGCAAAAAAGAATCTAGTATCTAATATTACACAAATTTAAAGCTTTTGTCATTGATAGTTAATTTTTTGAATGTCACAAAATTAAGAAATAAAAGACATGAATTGAGATAAAAGTTATAGCTCAACTTCTAAACACCTAAAAAAAAACTCGACATAAAAAAAGAAAAACCAGAATTCAGAAATGCAAATCATTAAAAAACCAGAAAAGAAGATATTTGAAGGAGAATGACAAAGAAGAGTGAGCCACAAGTTAAAAGATGTACATCACCTACTCCTTCTGATTCACATGCAAACTTTTTTCAATACTGTAAAGGAGAAAGATTATAACCAAAACAAACATAGGCTGATGTGAGAAATATAACTGCACATCTATAAAAAAGTACTGACTACCTCAACTACCCTCAAATCTTATGAGATATCGTGCCACCCTGTAACATAGAACCTAAGAATATAACAATAATAAATTTAAATAAACAATTTACTTAACCAATAATATTAGATGCACAATTTCCAAGGTTACCTAACTACTACAACTATTCTAACATGTATCTATAAAAAAATTAACTACCTCACTTGTCCTAACCTCCTACATTATAGTTGACAAACCTATGAAACAAAACTTAAGAAGTGAACTATGACTCACATTCTTGTAAACACAAAAGAGAATGTCAATGACATAATGAAGCTAATAAAGTTGTACTAAAGAAACCTAATAAAGCTAACATATGAAGTTGGTAAAACATATGATTCAGATAGAGTCTAATGCTGCAATATGTCACATTATTTTGTAACAGAACAACAGTAAACATCACATAGTAATGGTGACAAATAACAGCAGCAACCAGTAGGTATTTTCTTTGAATCAATACAGACTTGGAGATTGTCAGTCCTTTATTTTGAATAATAAAATCAGTAAATTTTTTAAATGAACACAACACGTATAACTGCATGCATCTTAAGTTAAGCAACAAACCAAACCTTCCTATTTCAAATCAACCAATCCAATTATGTGAAAGTAAATATAATTAGTTTGTTTGAAACTCATTTACTAAAACAAATAAATAGCACAAAGAAAAAATATTTTTGTTAATTAGATCAAGGCTTCAAAGGCACATACAAAAATTGATTCAAAAATTTTCGTTCTATTCTCACACAAAATGAAATGAAAATTAAGATTAAATACCTTAATTCTAAAGTTTATTGTAGATCACAAGTACCACCTAATAAGAGTTAGCTCAGAAGGACTGGGTTGAATTCCAAGTAAATCTTATTTTAATTAATCTCAAAAGCCCTAATCTTAAAATCTCTCTTGGGAGGAGTCATGTGCCAGTTACTACTATAGATTCTGGGACTTAAGAGTTTCCTTCCTTACCTTTGGTCAATCAAAAACAAAAAAGGTTGTAAGTCCTTGGTGAATTTTTTCTATAAGATACTTAGTCGGACAATCAAAGAAAATAAAACTGTGCTGAACTATTTTATTTTCACTAAAAACCAATCTTTCTAACATAGGGAAAGGACCTTTCAACGTCATAAAATATTATATTTGCTAGAAGAAATCAGAGACATTGATTCACATATTTTAAAGAGTTTATCTTCATCTTAGAGAAAGAAATATATGCTGAAAATGAAAAATAGTTAAAAAAAGTGAAAAATCAACATTTCTAATACATACACATTTATGAATATCCAGAATGACAATATGCCAATTTTTCTAACAAAAAAAAGAAGTTTTATCTGTTAACATGAAAACATGATTCTTGATTTTTAGATTACAAATTTCCATAAATATAATACAAAAGAAAAATGATCAAATAACTTTTATTAGAGAAACTATTATCGACTATATAAATGCAGATTAGAGCGAAGAAGAACAATAGATTAAGAATAAAACAGAATAACAAACCTGAAAAAAGTAGTGATTAAAGATGATTATGCATGTCCTTAAAATAATGTAGAACCAAAGATTTGATAAAATTTTAAGAAATTAAAAATAAAAGACCAAAAATTTCAGAAAATAAAAGTTCGTACCCCAAACGAAGGTTGACCTAGTGTCGTCCATGTCGAAGCCATCTTAAATTTCATCAATGGAGGTCTCGAATGAAGCCACCGTCTCTCTGTTGAGAATGAGATGGAGTGGCATCGGTGATTGCGGCAAATCGGTAGCGATGCACTTGCGGGGTATCGAAGACACATGACGTGGAAGAGCGATCGCGGTGAGCAGCATCGCCGGAGGAGAATGAGGTGTTGCCGATTCGGCTTGAAAGGGAATCATCGAGGATGAATGACCTAAAACCAAAAGGGTTTAAATCAAAATTTGAAATTAAGAAAAAAAACTGAAATTGAAAGAATAAGAAAAAAGGAAGAGAGATGCGTACCATTGTTGAAGGGGAGAAGAATCAGTGACCATGGCTTCTCTGAGTTATCTTTCTTTCTCTCACTTCCTTTCCTATTTTTTTCGTATTTCTTTGTTGAGCTTTTAACCCTCTATTTATTGAAACAAAGGAAAGGAAGAAAGAAAAGTGGGCTAGGAGTAGTGACAGTACACACCTAATTCGTTTGACCAAATAAGACAACTCATGCTAAATTTTGAAACCTAATAAACCTATCTGATGTAGTACGTAGAATAGGTTATAACTTATTGAGATGAACAAAAATATATCATATGAAGCTTCTAATTTTTTGAGAATTCTGATTTTTAAAAAATTCAAAATTCTAAGAAAATGCCATATCAGCTTGAGCTCTTCCAAATTTACTAGTTTAAAAGATGTGCACAGCAGCTTCTTGTATCTAAAATACCAATGAAAAAAATCATATAATTAATCAAAATGTGACATTCCAGAATAACAGAAAACGAGGCAAAAATGCTGCGTTTAAATTCAATGATGGCACAAGGGAAAAATAAAAACACCTAGCACAACACAATCATGTCCTATTTCATCATTGACAAATCCCCAATCAAATAATTTCTCCTCAACAAATCTGTGCCACTGTTTTATAAGTTATTTTATATATATTTGGATCAAATATGAAGAATGTATCAAGAAATTTTTACATGAGGTTTCTGTTCAAATTAAAAGAAATATGAACAGAGGAGAATAAAAATAATGTAAACATTGGTTAGAGGGATATTTTTTTTGTGTCTAAACAAGGAAAGAAACAAAACAAAAACTATCCTAAATCTGAGCGGATGATTCGTTGGAGATCAACACAAGGCTCAAACCAAATAACATGATTAGAGTTACTCTTGGCACCATATTTTGCCATCCAATCCGCAGCTCTATTTGCTTCTCGGGACACCCATTCAACGTGAACAAGCCAAAGACGAGATAAAAGCTCCTGAATCTTGTGAACCAAATCTGTTACTTCAGATGAATACCCACTTGTAAGCTCATGCATGATGGGCAGAATGTCAAGGCAATCTGTTTCACATATAATATCCCTCAAACCGCAATCCCAAGCTAAAACCAGCCCCCTCCAAGTAGCAAATAATTCACATCTGATTATAGACCAAGGGGAATGCTTCCAGAGCAGCCCGGGATCCAATCTCCCTTAGAATCTCTAATAATACACCCAAATCCCGCTAAATTTGAATCCATATACAAGCTTGCATCACAATTAACTTTAAAACTATTGCCTACCGGTGGTTCCCAACACAGGCAATTTCGGAGAGACCTAAAGGTATTGCTTCGATTCTTGTAAACCTGTAAGTCCTTGGCGGTAATTCTGGCCAAGGCAACAACCTTGTGGTCTGTCCAAGGATTGTCAGTATTGAATATGTCCTTGCACTTATGCCTCCATACCCACCAAAGCCCTGCACCAAAGGACGCCTCATTGTTAGCCAAGGCCTTCCGAAACCACTCTTCAAGAGCAGTATCAGCCGTCGAGTCCAAGATACTAGGATCCAACATATACCAAATTGCCTTTGATCATTCACAGTCTCTAAGGCAATGCTCCATAGTCTCCTGCGCCTTGTTACATCTCTTACACATATCTGAAGAAGCTAAATGCCGCTTGAATCGAAAGGTCTCAGTTGGTAGAGCATCATGTAAGCCAAGCCACATAGTAAATTTGAACTTCTCTGGAATGTTTGTGTTCCACAACCAGTTCCAATTACTATTGGCATTCCAATTTAATGTTTTCTTTAATAACCATCTGTAACCCACCCTTGCACTATACTTTTTTGTTGCTGCAGGCCACCACTCCCACTGTGGCTCCAACTCAGTCGAACTGGGGTATCTCAGACCACAAATAGACTGCTTAATCTCATGCGAAATAGGCATGGTAAGATTATCAACCTCCCAAGACACCCTTTTTCACAAGTCAGCCACCATGAAATTTGATTCAGAAATATGTACATAAGGAACAAAGTTGCAAAGCTTACCAAAAGGAGTCCACTCATCATACCAAACTGATTTGTGGAATAAAAATAATGTAAACATTGGTTAGAGGGATATAATCAGCAGGATAACTAAAGACGAAAGTAAAATTAGAAAAAAAGAAAAAAAAGAGACTTAGTTTGATAGCATGTGGAATTGTAAAGACCTGTTTTCAAGTTTAGAATTGATGATATCAGGCCGAACCAAAGAATTAGGCAGCGGAATCATCTGAGTCTCTGAGACAGCATATACTGTGTGACCACATATTGCACCACCAAATTTGCCTTCTTTTTGTTATAAGCAGTATATAGTAAGGTCCCAGAAATTTGATGAACCCTAAAAGCATGAAAGCAGAATAACATATTATGATAAGTACTAATAATTTGTCAGCATGCAGGGAAGACGTTATGGATCTACATACCAGCAATTCCATAACAAGTTGTAACAAATTTCAGGCCACCCATGGCCTTGTTACCCTCATGTATCCAGCGCAACAGATCACTTACTTTTTCTCTTCTCAACTTGTTGGTTTTTTATTATTCTCATTAAAGCTGAATGTTAAATTCACAAAATCATGCCAATCAGCTTAATTTCAAGTGCAAAAGGGGAAAACGACGTTGCTTCAAAGAGTAAAGTGAGAATCATCAACCTAAATTGTAAAATTAAAAATGAATTGAGACAGATATATCAATTTTGCATCAATATCCCCAATGCAATTGAAGGACCAAACATAAATCCCCTGGCTTAATCTATTTTTGGCGAATAAGAACCCAAAACAGAACCTATAACCCTAAAAATTAGAAACAATACACATTCAGAAGCTAAAACCTCCCAAATTAAAAACCATAAAATCAGAAACCGAAACTGCAGGACACCTTCTCACGAAACCACAAAGTGAATAAAGAACAAAATCAGAATTCAACACTAATCATAACAAGCAATGTTCATATGCGATTCTGCACGATAAAACTTCTAACACAGACAGCAATGTTCATGTAATCCTGCATTATCTATGGATTCAGCTAAGTTCTTTCACAGTACAAGAAAAACAAAAGAATTCACTTTAGAAATGATATTGATCCTGGCATATGATTAAGTATGGTGTATCAAAGCTGCAAATAAATTAACATATACCTTAACAAAAACATTTCCTCTGCCATTTTTTCTCGCATCAGGATTGCGACGAGATCACATGACCCTTATCACTTTTTCATGCAGTAAAGAATGATTCTTCAACTCAATTGCACAACTTGCTATTCATGAAAATCAAAGACAACGAATTAAATTAACAGTAACTAGACTACATTAATTAACAAGATAAAATTCTTAATATGCTATGATTTTATTTTTTCAATCCTTTTCAGTTAGTGGAAACTTAGAATTTTCACCCTACATATGAAAATCAATAATAGTAGAAACACAACTTGGTTAGAAGAAACGACTAGCAAAAACAATTGAACATTGTAAAACCTTTCTTGTAAGTTCCAAGCTGATACGGTTTAATCAAACTCAATCATGTGTATGAATATCCTTTACAATTTACAATTTCCAGTTTATTAAAAACTGATACACAAGCCCAGCTTGATGGAAGCCTGAAGCTTATATGTTATATCCACATATCCCCAAACTAATAAAATAAAAAGAAATTAAATAAAATCATCGACAATGTGAGAAAATCTCAAATCGCAAGTTCCTTGTCCTTCTCCTACAGTATAAACTTCGTTCACATCTCAATCATATAACTCTAATTTTCAAAACAAAACTGACTCAGATTTTTCTCAAGATGATGCGCTTCAATAATAATAATAATACCGAAAAAAAATGACACACAAAGATCCAAGCAATTCAAGTTCACCGTTCAGCTCAACACAGAAAAAGCAAAAAGAATAGCAAGTTCCTCTGAAAATGCTTTCATGGCTGAATTCCAGTGCTAGAGCTCTGTTGTAACACATCACACATGGAAGGCAAGAAACCTTTGAGTCTTTGAGCACACAACCCATACGCTAGAAGAGATGGTTCAAGTGTCTGTAAACATGGCGCAGCAATTTTATCTCTCTATTCTGAACCAAATGTCCTAGGTTTCTGCTTTTCCCCAATTCTTGCTTCTAATTAAGCTTTGTTCAATTTATTATTCACTTTCCTTGTAGTGAGTTTTATTTCGAAACCCCCACTTTCTCTAACTCATGTCCTGCATTTGGACATCTTGTACCATTTTTATAATGTAATAAAAGTTCTTTTTAGGGTAAAAAACAAGAATAAGCCACGGAATGAAAGAATTTACGTGAATCAGCCAAAACAAAATCTGTTTCACCAATCAATCAATGCACAAATATATGTAGTTTGAATCACACTGTTTTGAACCTGGATTGAATGTAATTCAAATTGAAGCAATTCGAATTACTATGAAACCTGAATTAAGCATAAATCGAATTGGCCCAATTCGAATTACTCCATTTGTAATTCAAATCAAGCTTATTTGAACTCCTCTCATTCACGCCATGCAACGTAATTCGAATTGGCTTAATTTGAATTACTCAAATTGTAATTCGAACCAGACTGGTTCGAACTAAAAAGGAGTAGAGTTGTATATATATGTTGTGGACGTGAGTTGCTCTTATTAGAGGGGTAGAATGGATAGTGAGGAGAGTTTTGTGGTGTTGGTTCACCATAGAGGGTCGATTAAGAGGAAGACACGTTCTGGTGTGAAGTTCACTGATAAGGATTCTCTCTGTATTATCGTGAGGCCTACGGTAAGGTACGATGACCTTGTTAGCACTGTGCTGATGAAACTGGGTCTGGATGGTGTGAAACGGGTTAAGAAGTTCTTCTATTGCATTCCGATCATGGTGCTCCAAGACACCGTGAAGTATGATTGTTTCACGATCGAGAGTGATGAGGACTTGCAGGTCATGTTTCAATGTCGCAGTCAGTTTTCGGAAGTGAAGACACCAGAGCTGTTGGCAAAGTTGGTTGATGTGGTATCGAGCTCAGGGGATTCGAACCGGAATACCACCACTTTAGCCACGGTAGTCGGTTATAGCTCCAGACCTGCCGTTGCTTCTACCTCCGTCCCTACGTACGAGCCACCCGTCTAGCCTGTCGCCTCCGCTTCCTTTGCTGCTGATCTCAACGGTAGTGTAGGCGACGAGGTTGGAACAGGGAAATTTCGGCCGACCTCTTTATAGTGTGCTGCATCGGGTGGGGTTGGAGAGCAATTTTTGGATGATCCAGAGGACGATGATGTCGAGCCGGATATGATTGCTGATGATAGTGGCAATGATATCGGAGCGAGTGATCCTGCTGGGGCGGGAGGTGGTTCTAGCTCTGGCACACAGCAGTACCCTCCACATTTTTCATCCTTAGACTTGGATGCCATGAGGCATGAGGAGGTTCCGGGGCAGCCTGCTGGGTTTGGCGCTAGGGATGCGAAAGGGTCTCCAGGTCTAACAGAGTTTCAGGTTGGTCAGCAATTTCAGGACAAAGATGAGGCCCTATTAAGTGTGAAGACTTACAGCATCTGCCGAGGGGTGCAGTACAAGGTAGTGGAGTCCGACTATCACCGATATGTGGGCAAGTGTTCTGAGTTCAGGAATGGGTGCACATGGTTGATTCGGCTGAGTCTCCGGCAGCGCAAGGGCATTTGGGAGGTCAAACGGTACAATGGACCTCATACGTGTCTGGCCACCTCCATCTCCAGTGACCACAGGAGTTTGGATTATCATGTGATATCGGCATTCATTATGCCAATGGTTAGGGCTGATGCATCCGTCAGCATCAAGGTGCTTCTAAAAGTCATTGCCGCACACTTTGGGTTTAGGCCGACGTACAGGAGGGTCTGGCTGGCGAAGCAGAAGGCTGTTGTTCTCATCTATGGTGACTGGGATGAGTCGTACAACGAGCTCCCTAGGTGGGCGTTAGGAGTCCAATTGACAATGCCTGGTACTGTTGTAGTCCTTAAGACGAGCCCTGTTCGAGTTGGTGGACAACTGGACGAGTCTCGAGCTTATTTTCACAGACTATTTTGGACGTTTCCACCGTGTATCGAGGCATTCCATCATTGAAAGCCGTTGGTTAGTATTGACGACACCCATCTGTATGGCAAGTATGGGGGAACGTTGCTTGTGGCTATTGCACAGGACGGGAACTCCAACATACTCCCTGTTGCATTCGCACTAGTGGTGGGTGAGAATGCTGAGTCCTGGTCCTTCTTTCTCTCCCACCTGCGTTAGCATGTGACACTGCAGCCGGGTCTGTTGGTTATATCGGACAAGCATAACGGCATCAAGGCCGCGCTTGAGGCTCCTGACGGAGGCTGGTTACCTCCAGCTGCATACCGGGCATTCTGCATTCGACATGTAGCGGCAAATTTCGCCCTAACCTTCAAGGGCAAAGACGCAAGGAGGCTTCTTGTCAACGCGGCGTACGCAAAGACCGAGGTAGAGTTCGATTATTGGTTTGATATTCTGCGGTCTGAAGACCTGGCGATGTGTGACTGGGCGAACCGGATTGAGTATTTCTTGTGGACACAGCATCGTGATGAGGGGCGGATATTCGGACACATGACAACGAATATCTCTGAGTGTGTGAACTCAATCCTGAAGGGTGTCAGAAACCTCCCTGTGTGCTCGTTGGTGAAGGCAACATACGGAAGGCTGGCCGAACTATTTGTTCGCAACGGGAGAGAGGTTGAGGCCCAACTCGGAACCGAACAACAATTAAGTCAGCACTTGGTGACTTGTATCGAGGCCAACTTGAAGACGGCGAGGTGCTTCACGGTGACTTTATACGACAGGGATAACTCGAAGTTCACCGTCGCAGAGATGACTCCGACTGGTTCTTTCTCACTAGGTAGCTATAGGGTCTCGCTTGCATCTCAGACATGTGACTGCGGATACTTCCAGGCACTTCATTTCCCGTGTCCGCACACACTGGCATGCTGTGCCTACTCACGGCTTACATGGCAGCCTTACGTCCACTAGGTGTATCGTCTTAGTTCGGTGTTTAGTGTGTATCGGATGGGATTCACACCTCCCATTCCGGAGGATTTTTGGCCACTATATGACGGGCCGACTGTAATCCCGGACCCTAACAAGAGGCGTGCGAGAGAGGGTCGTTCGAGGTCCACTAGGATACGGACCAACATGGACGAGGCAGATCCGAACCGGCCAAAGAGATGTGGCCTCTGTCGGCAACCCGGATACACACGTCGGAGTTGCCCACATGTCGGAGGGCCAGAGCATACATGGGGACATGAGTAGGTGTATTGTTAGCTTTGGTACTTTGTTTATTTCACTTTAGTGTTTAGATTCCACTGTTATAGGTTTTCTTACTTGTTGTTGTTAACTGATAGAGTTTGTTAATGTTAATGTAATGTACTGTGCATCGGATCTTACTTAATGAATATGTCCCATTTCCGGAGTTTTATACAAAATGTCTGTTAAATTCACAACGCAATAAATAAATCTACAAATTAAACTAATACTTGATGCGGAAAATATGCTAGTAACTGAAATTTCATAAACTTTGAACAGCCATTTTCAAAGTAGAATATTATGATTTGTCCACAACATATATATACAACTCTGCTCCTTTATAGTTCGAACCAGCCTGGTTTGAATTACAATTTGAGTAATTCGAATTAAGCCAATTCGAATTACGTTGCATGGCGTGCATGAGAGGAGTTCGAATCAGCTTGATTCGAATTACAAATGGAGTAATTCAAATTGGCCCAATTCGATTTATACTTAGTTCAGGCTTCATAGTAATTCGAATTGCCTCAATTCGAATTACATTCAATCCAGGTTCGAAACAGTGTGATTCGGACTACATATATTTGTGCATTGGTTGATTGGTGAAACGAAATTTGTTTTGGCTGATTCACGTAAATTCTTTCTCCCCATGGCTTATTCTTGTTTTTTACCCTTCTTTTTAGCTTTGAAAAAAAAATATAGTGCATCTATGATTCTTCTTAATTTCAGTTATAAATAATAATAGCAATCCAAAAGCACCAGTTGATAATAATGCTTCTATGATTTCTCTCTATTTGAATGATGCTGCAAGGTGGTGGTAACATGCTGTATATTTGTTAGGTGATATTGATGTTGGTTTCCATCAAAGTGATGGTAATGATAGTAGTTTTTATGCTATATTTTTGCTTAAATTTTTGCAAATTGAAAAAGTATATAAGAACAACGCTTTTTTTAACGATATAAATAATAAATTATAAAAAAATTAATTTTAATTTTAAAAATTAACTTTTGAATTGGTTAGGTTTAATTATAATTTTGAATTCTTTTTTATTTTTAAATCATTACTGTTCTCTCGTAATTCTGTGCTATTATCGCTATTGTATCGAATCTCCGGTGCTCCCACAACTGTTGTATCATTACTTATTTTTTATTAACCAAATCGGATGCTATTTTACTTGATTTACTTATTTTGCATATACACATACTACTAATGACTTATTTTAAATCAATCCAAATTTGATCAAATTAGTATATGATTAGATTTATTCGTTAAAAAAAGCATAAACATGTACGAATATAATGATTTGTTTCCTTTATTTTCATTTCATCTTACCGAGCAATTTAATATAATTCTATTTTTTTAATAATTTGAATTCGGCATTTTATTTGATTTAGATGCATATGAAAATTATACCAAATTGTGACATAGGCTTATTGTGGAATTCGATTGATATAATCTTTTATAATAAAATTTTATATTTAAATAAAATATTTAATTAAATCTAATCAAATTATTATAACAATTTTTTAAATTACGTATTTTTTTTGTCTGCTTCTTCTTCGTTTCTTTCTCTTTTTCTTTCTTTATTTTGTTCCCCTCGTTGTCCTCTTTTTTTTTTTTTGCTTTTTATAAATTTGTACATGCATATTCTCTCCTAATGTTACGTTTTCTTTTTTTTGTTATCGTCATCACTAATAACACCAACATTTTGCTAACATCTTTATTAGTTTTGATTTTCTCTGATGTCATCATTAAATAATTTCAGTTCATTTCTTAGTTTATTTCGATTTCTTTGTGTGTTAATTGAGGTTCACTTGATACTGCTGATAAGTATTGACCAAATTTTTTATTCTTTAAGTAATTTCGGTTCATTTTTTAGTTTAATTGAGGTTCATTTGGATCCAAAAATAAATTCAATGTATTTTTGTTAATTATTGAGTCTTTTTAACTGTTCGTTCAAATCCGAACTAAGTTCGGTTCATTTGTGTGCTAATTGAAGTTCACTTAATACTGTTGACAAGTATTGGCTAAATTTTTTAGCAAAGAATAATAAAATTATTCAATATCACTTTATTCAATTGTATTGGATTCCACTCCATTCAATTCAGTTAGTTCAGTTTTGAACAAGTAGTCAAAAAGACTCAATCATCAATAAAAACACATCGAATTCATTTCTGTATCCAAATGAATCTCAAATAAACTAAAAAATGAATTGAAACTTATTACGGAATAAAAATTTTGGCCAATACTTAATAGCAGCATCAAGTGAATCTCAATTAATTCACAAATTAACTGAAATTAGTTCAGTTTTAAACAAGTAGTCAAAAAGACTCAACTATCAACAAAAACACATCCAATTCATTCCTTAATTCAAATGAACCTCAATTAAATTAAGAAATAAACTAAAATTACTTAAGAAATAAAAGATTTGTAAAATACTTATCAGCAGCATTAGGTAAACCTCAATTAACACACAAATAAACCGAAATTAGTTTAGTTTTAAACAAACAGTAAAAAAGACTCAATTATCAACAAAAATAAATCAAATTCATTTTTGGATTCAAATGAATCTCCATTAAAAGGAGAAAAAGAAAAAATGCAGCAACAACAGCAATGATAAAAGAACATCGATTGAGAGAAAATAGACGAAGAAGAATAAGGAATATAACGAAAAAGAATGAGGAATGCAAAGAAGAAAGAAGATCGCAAAGAAGAAGAAGAAGAAGAATGAATGCGAAGACGAATGAAGAGAAATATAAAGAAGAACAAAGAATAACAGAAAAAAGAATAAAAAACACAAAAATTTTGCGTTAGGGACGTGCGTGTTTACACGCTGGTACAATGAAAATAACTTTTGTTAAATTTGGCTCAATTTAATTAAATTTAATTACAAAAAAGACTTAAATATATAAGTGGACTGAATGTCTTAACATATTCTTTAATGTTGCAAACAACTTTTATAACTTACACTTGTGTAAGAATACCAGTAGTATTAGATAGTATTAAATGTATATTAAAATTAATCATTAATATAAAATATATATTAAAATATTTTTAATGTTGTACATCTTTGTCTTGTATAGTGATATCTAATATTTAATGTCCAATTAGATTACAATTTAAAACTCTCAAAAATAATATTTAGTAATTATATTTATAGTAATGTTAGAAAAAATTTTAACTTATTTTAATTAACATTTGTTAATTATAATAATAAGTAATAAATATTAAATAAAATAAATTATGTCTATTTAAACATTTTAAGATCCATGATAAGCAATTTTAGAAAGATCTGTTTTTAAATGAATTAAGAAAAAGATAAATTTAAATTTGTGTTTAAATATAAACATATCTTTTTTAGAAAAAAAATCAAGTTTAAAAATAATACTAAAATAAAGTATAGTTCATCATTTTTTTTAAATTTTATGAAAAAGATATTTTTTATAGAAGATAAAAATTATATATACTTTCTAAAAAAATTTCACTAAAATTTTTTTTCACACATATCAAAATATTTTAAAATTTAGAAACAAAATATTTTTTCAATTAAATTAGTCGACGTCAAGTAGCACTTATACCTTTGATTTTTCTTTTTTAAAAAAATTACCTATCTAATAATTAGATATGAAACTAAACTCTTCTCAAGTCAAAAGTCAAATATTAAGTGCCCATTTGAGAAATGTTGTGAAATAAATAAAAAATATATTAAATATAAAATAAAAGATGTATTAATATAAGACTCTAGTATTAAAATAATTAGTTTAATAATGATTTGTATATATATAATAATATTATATGTTGTAATGTGTATATATATAAAGATAGAAAAGAGTATCAAAAGTAAAGAGAGAGAGAATTGCATAAATATATATATAAAGATAGAAAGAAGTATTAAAAGTGAAAAGAGAGAAAATTGCATTTGTTTACAGTAAGAGAAAGAGAGAGAATATTTTTATATTGCTGTGTATTTGCTTGAGGTTTAGCAGCGAATTTATAGGCATGCAAAAGGTAACTTGTCAGAAGGAATTAACTTCAGTCTTTCTTTGATAGTCTAAACTTTTCACTTGGAAAAGTTAGCCATAAACATTAATGGGCATCCACCTCATGCCTTATCACAACAAGAAATTTTATTTTTGAATTTTTGACTTATGAAAAATAGTAGTATTAATATTTGGTATAATTTTCAAAATCAAATTATAATTTTTTAAGAAGCTATTTAAGAACTTTTAGAGAAGTTAAAGAAAATGACTTCTTTCATAATACTATTACTTTTTATCACATTTCTATAAAATAAGCACTTTTAGAGCTAAAAACTCAAATACAAAATAACTTATTTATAAGCTACTTTTAATATAACTATTTATTATTTAAGCTATATGATGAAGGACTTGTTTGGGTGAGCTTCTAAGAAAATTTTTTTTTTGAGTTATCTTTTTTTAAAAGATTTTATAAAAAAATAAAAATAATTTTATGTTTGGGTATCTCATGTAAAAATATCTTTTTATTTATCAATTATATTTGGGTATAATAACATAAAAGTACTTTTTTGTTTATTTATTATATGAAAAACATCGTTTTTTTAAGAAAAAAAGATATTTTAAAAAATATGTAAACTATAGATTTTTAAAAAAAAATATTTTTCTAATACTTTTATTTTTACTACTAAAAATTTACTAAACACACTCAAAAATAAAAAAAAATTTATTTTATTAAAATAATGGCACCTAAACAAGTACGAAAGCAAAGAACAACCATTATGAGTGAGTTAATCTCTTCTTCAATGGAAGTAGTTGAAGGAAGTGAAATGTCTTACTGAAATCCTTGTTCGTATGCCTCTCAAAGATGTCATAACCTTCAAACATGTCTCCAAGCGTTAGCTCTCTCTCATCTCCTCCCTTTACTTCTCTCGCTGCCGCGCCACCTTCCAAAGAACAAGAGCCTCCGGTTTGATCCTAGATCTCGACATCAATACTTCATAGCGTGAATTAACATTCTTCTACTTCGATAATAAAACTCGTAGCTCGTCCTGCATCCGACGCTCATTCAGTCCCAAAATCCCCGACAATTGTTCATATATATTTCAATCTTACAACTGCTTGATGCTTCTACACCGATTCAACGACATGCTTATCTATAATCCCACCACCGGAGTCAAGAAACCCTTGTCCTTCCCCTTTCCATCGTTTGATGAATCACCTTTCGTGTTTTACTCTCTGGCTTTTGATCCCTCGCAATTTCTTAGTTATAAGTTGATTTGCATTTTTGAGTCTTCAAAAGAAGATTTCTATCAAACCATGTTGTAACGGGGAGTTAATGTGGCGAGAGTTGTATTTGTATCCAATTTAGTCTCCTCTTATTAAAATTTTGTCATTATAACTCAGATAAATAATAAGATTAATAAGATAATTAGGATTTCAGGGACTCAATTGGATACAAATACAACTCTCGGCATATCAGCTAGTCGTGACAGCGTCCAACATGATAGGAAGGGTGTCATCTCAGCACTCCATTTGTCTAATCATTACCGGAAAGAGTCGATGGACTATATTGATGTCCAAACTTAAATCTGGAGGATCAATATAGGTAATTTTGAATTTCGGAGACCAAATAAGAAATCTCAGGACCAAAATGGAAATTTAGTCCTAATTTGAATTGGTCCAATTTAAATTAGTAGTGACGCTGGTAATTCTAATATTAGGTAGTGATTCAAATTATGCATGTAAGGGACGTCCCTGGTCATTGGAACGAGTCTGTTTTGATTTAACAGCATATTGAGTTTTATCTATAAATTGAATTTAGACTATTAAATTTAATGTGAAATCAATCTATATAAAAAAGAGTACTTAACTTATCTACTTTTATATGTTATTTTTAAGTTAATAAATAAATAAATATTAATTTTTATTATAATAATAAAAAATTATAACATACTAAAATAGGATACTTAAAAAAATATTATATAATATAAAAAAATACTTGAAAAAATATATAAAAATTATTATAAAAATTTAAAAAGATAATATTATAATTTAATATCATATTTTTTTAGTGATTATTTATCTAAAAGTGATTTTAACTAATATTATCCAAACAATATTTATTTTATTAAGATTAATTTGAGTTTAAAATTGTCAAACATAAATTAATTTTAACTCCTATTAGTAAATTGAATTAAAAATAACATATAAAAATGTGCTCATATTATTAAATTTTAATAACATATAAAAATTTAACAACTTTTTAAATAGATTTAATTACTCTGTTGGTTCCTACGATTTTGTGAAATTTTTAATTAAGTCTCTATACTTTTTTTTCTTTTGAGTCATGCACCAAATTTTTTTTTAATTGAGTCTCTACACTTTTTTTGTTTTATTTGAGTTCCTGTACCAATTTTTTTTAGTTGGTCCCTGTATAATTAAGCCAATTACTATCAGGAGGGATCTAATTGAAAAAAAATTGGTACAAAGACCTGATTAAAAGAAAAAAAAATAAATGGACCTAATTAAAAATTTTGCAAAACTATAGAGACCAACAGAGTAGTTAAACCTTTTAAATACTCTTTTTATAACAGGAGTATATTTTTAATATACTTTAATTACTTTATAAAAATAATATTTAAATACTTTATAAAAAGAATATTTAATAAATATGTTATTAAAAAAGTATTTAAAAAGTTGTTAAATATTTATATGTTATTAAAATTTAATAAATATCAGTACATTTTTATATGTTATTTTTAATTCAATTTATTAATAAGAGTTAAAATTAATTTTAATAAAATGAATATTATTTAAATAATATTAGTTAAAATCACTTTTAGATAGATAATTATTAAAAAATATAATATTAAATTATAATATTATCTTTTTAAATTTGTTATAATATTTTTTGATTTTTTTAGTATTAGTCTAAATTCAATTTTAATTTACTAGACTCATTCAAATTACTAGCCACATTCTTTGTATGCATAATTCCAATCACCCTCGTTTAAACTACTTTAAAACTACATGTATACATAATTTGAATTGGTCAAATTTAAATTAATGTTAATTTATCTAATTCAAATAGAGCTTATTCGAATCACTTAAAAATATGTTAATATTTTTTATTTTGATAAAATTGTATAATTTAGACCTTCATTTAATTTAACTGTGCATTTTATACCGTGTATTATCTATTCGTCAATGGATATTGCTAAATGTCAATCTTTTGACTTTATGAAGTTATGAAGTGAAAAATGCTATAATTTTTATCAAAAAATTATTTAATTATTAATTTTATTTAATCAGATAAATAATTATATTAATTCAAAATAAATATTATTATATTTTTTATTAGCATAGACAATATAATAATAAAAAATTGTTGATA
>NC_029777.3:107552989-107553872 GCF_000817695.3 Arachis duranensis
TCTTAAATTTAATTAAAAGTTTTAATAGTTATAATTAATTTTGTTTTAAACTAAATTATGATATGATTCCTAAAATTTTAATTTGAAATAAGATTTTGTTAGGTGGACAATGACTTTTATGAATAGTGAACTCTAGAGTTGACCCAACAAAATAAAAAAATACTCCACCCAAAATATTTCCTAAACCCAAACATTAGAATAATTATTGGCATATCTATTGAAATGAACGTTCTAACATATCCATTATTCATATTGTCTAAAGGCAAATCACACTGTTAAACCAGAGAGAAATTACATGATTCAACCAAAGCAAAAAATAAACCTGGATCAACCAAGAGCGTGTTTTTAAGTAATTCGAATCAAACTAATTCGAATTACAAACAAATAGTAATTCGAAGTTGATCAATTCGAAATATACAGCTAAAATTCGTACGTAATTCGAACCTACTTGATTCAAATTATGCATGCAGGTTGACCCAAGGTAGTTTGAATTACACTCATTTGAATTATAAGGGATGCAATTAGAATTACACTAAAAAAGAAAATTATCTAATAGATTGGACCAGCTCAATGTTAATCAGATTTTTTGTTTCTATGATAAAATATAAAAAAAATAATTCTAAAAAAATTATGTTATTTTTTAGGATTTAATTTTTTTATTGTGTTTTCGTAAAGTTTGCACAAAATTCACCTATCACATTGACTAAACTTATTTATTTACGTAAAATTTGTTTATAGACTCAACAAACTTGTTTACGTTTTAATACGATTTGAATTGTATTAGTATATTTTTATTTTTAATTAATTTAATTTTATTTAAATAATTATATTTTTAAATTATAAAATTTGTATTAGTTTGTAATTTAAATTTAAATAGATATAA
>NC_029777.3:107554127-107567343 GCF_000817695.3 Arachis duranensis
TTTGATTAAAAATAAAAATATACTAATACAATTCAAATCGTATTAAAACGTAAACAATATTGCTGAGTCCATAAACAAACTTTACGTAAATAAATAAATTTAATTAATGTGATAAGTGAATTTTGTGCAAACTTTACGAAAACATAATAAAAAAATTAAATCCTAAAAAATAACATGACTTTTTTTAGAATTAATTTTTTTATATTTTATAATAAAAATAAAAAATCTTATTAACATTGAGCTGATTCAATATACTAGATAATTTTATTTTTTTAATGTAATTCAAATTGCATTTCTTATAATTCGATTCGAACTACCCTGTATACATAATTTGAATTAAGTAGGTTTAAATTACGTACGAATTTTGGCTGCATATTTTAAATTGATCAACTTCAAATTACTGTTAATTTCTAATTTGAATTAGTTTGATTGGAATTACATAAAAACACGCTTCTAGTTGATCCATGTTATGTTTTTTGTTTTGGTTGAATCATATAATTTCTCCTCCACTCTGATTTAATAGTGTAATTTGCCTTATTATTTAATATTCTCAATTGTCTACCTATACTTTTCCTTTAAAACAAGAAACCTTCAAATTTCAAATATGAACCAAAGTGGAGAACAACGCAACACAAAGTTAATCCGTTCCACAATTGAAGCAATTGAAGGAAACGATTACTTACTCACTCAAATCCTTGTTCGTCTTCCTCTAAGAGATGTCAAAACCTTCAAACGTGTCTCCAAGCGGTGGTGCTCTCTCATCTCCGCCCCTTACTTCCGCCACTGCCACACTACCGTAAAACGAAGAACCTCCTGTTTGTTCTTAAATCCCCCCATCAACTCTCCACATCGGGAATTAAACTTCTTCTACTTGGATCAGAAAACAGCTTCGTTTTGCCCCAAAATCCTCCATCTGCCTCGTTTACATATATCACAATCTTGCAACGGCTTGATGCTTATCCAATCGAAGGACGACACGTTCATCTATAACCCTACCACCGGACACAAAAAACCCTTGCCTTCTCCCTTTCCATCGTTCGATGAATCACGTTTCGCGTATTACTATTCTCTGGCTTTTGATCCCCTGCGATTTCTTGGTTATAAGCTGATCTGCATTTATCATCGCGAGTATTCAAAAGAAGACGGTTACCGAACCATGATTTACTCCTCGGAATCCGGTGCCTTCTGGAAGCACTGCGGCTCTTCCTTTTCGGCTCCCATCAACATGCATTTTGCACGTGGTGTTTATTTCAAGGATTCAGTTTACTGGATTGACAGGGAAAGTAAAACGACACTGCGTTTTGATCTGAACGAAGAGTGCATGAAGGATGACATGCCTCCCTTGCCGCAACAACATCATCGAGATGACGCTGCTGGTTACGGATATCGATGCGTTCTTGCACCGGCCTGTGGTTACATGAATTCAGTTGGATTTGACTCTAAGTACCGTATAAGCATCTACCGGTTGAAGGAAGTTGATTACTCATCACGGTGGGTTCTGAAGCATAGCGTTGATCTCCGACGATGTATAAATCTTCGAACTGTTTATCAGATAATAATTCTTAGAAACTACTTCAATTTAGGGTACGCATGCAGTATACTCCATCTCATTGAAGATGATGAAGATGAAATGGCTTTGTTGTTGCAGATACCGAACAAAGTTATTGCTCTGCGGTTAAAGGATAATACCTGTGAAGATCTGTTGGACTTTACAAGAATCAAAGAAAATTTCCTCCATCATTGTTCCCCTGGATTCAAGGGTTGGTACAGAGCCTTTGGGTTCATTGAGAGCTTAGCTTGTGTTTAGACATAGATCTTTTTAGCTTTTGCTTTCTTTGATTTGATGATGTGCAATATTTGATATTTAATAATTTTTAATTTTATTATTTATTTCCATTGTTCTTCATTTTTTTTAAGTAAAGGAAATTGTTTGTCAACAAATATTTTTCATTCTTCACAATATGCATGATAAAGTTCCAATTAGCTAGTGCGAAGACTAAAAATAGTGAGATAGATGAATATTTTGTTGATGCAGGACTAGAGTAAGAGAAGATTTAGATTCAAAATTATATTTGTGAAGATAAGTTTTACAAGTATATAGCTTGCATATAAACCGGAAAATGACATAATATATGAGGAATAAGGGCATTTAAGTATCTTAAGTGCATGGTTCAAGGAAATAGAGAAATAATTGAGAAAAGTGTAAATCATAAGATTGAAGTGAATTGGTCAAAGTAACAAAAATGTGTTTAAACTAAGCCTAAATTCTTAGTAAAAATGGGTATAGTTATGCCCATTAAACCTGATAAACAAATTTATGCAGCTACAAATATCATACAAACTCACACATTAATATTTTGAATAATCAAATAATATGTTATTTAGATTCAAACAAATCATTTTAACATTTAAGTAGACCAATATATATATATTTTTTTATTTGGAAGATACATTAACATACAACAAGACAATGATACTAAGTAAATTAATTTTATTTGATAATGATATATGTACCAATTAGAAATATTTAATATTTTTGAATATTTAAATAAAATTAATATTGCACTTACATATCCAGTTATCATATTCACCAATTATAAGAACAACTAATCAACCAATTATCTTTGGTATAATCCTTAAATATCTTATAATAATAAACTTAAAATACATGTAAAAAATAATTACTTAACATACATTCAATGGATAATTGAAAACAAAATGTGATAAAATTTAGAAATAATATATTTAAATTTGACCAATTTAGTAATGCTTAACAAATCTCCATATAATAATTCCAAATTTTATACATTCTTTATTTAAAAAAATTATGATTCACACATATGTAATTGGTAAAAGCTCAAGAAGAAAAAAAACTACCAATTCTATTTATAAAAAACAAAATTAATGTTATAATTCACATAAAATAAATTCTGTATGACAAAATTTTATAAACACTAGAAAACTATTTTAAATTTTTAAACTACCTTCATCATCATTATTATTACTATAAAATTATATTTTTTTATTTTTTTTCACTTAAAAAAATAAAGTGTGATCTCTCATCATACATGTTATAAGTATAATCCAAAAAAAAAAAGAAAAAAAATTAAAAAATTAATGATCACATATTTTACATTTTTTATTAAAAAAATGAGAGGAACCATTTCTCTATCACCACCACTATTTACACCCTCGTTTCTCACCATCATATATTCCTATCTGTCTACCTTTTTTAAGAAACTAGAAGGAAGATAATCATTATTCAAATTATTAGCCTTCAAATGAAAAAAAAAGGACTAAATTAGAGCATGGAAAAGAAAAAAATAACATTGATTTCCACATTGGTGTGCTGCACATACTCTGTTCCTCACAGTCAACACACATAACAGTAGAATAAAAATGAGTAAAATAAGAGCCATCATGCTCTCAGTATCGTTGTTCTTGTGCACTATATTTAGGCATGGCATTAAAACTTCTTTATTCACGTGCTCTCTTCAATACTTTTATGAACCTTAGATTTAGAAGTCTCAAGCACTTATAAGTTTTGTAACCCGCAAATTTCGCGGAGAATTAATGCCGTCAATGCTGGAGGGGCGAAGGTGGAGGAAGAAGAAGTTGCAGCAGCAAACCTAGAATTTAAAACACTAAAAAACACACTCAATCTTTTTTTGTTTCTTTTGTAGTGAGCAAAAAACGGAGAAATCTGCTTTTTTTTAATTCTAATTTCAATTTTAAAGTAAAATTGCATAAAAAAACAAAAAAAAAAGAGAAAGAACAAGATCAAATCATGTGAATAATTGAAGTTATAGTAGTGATAAAGGTAACTTGAAAATTTAAAGTTATTTTTTAATATTTGAATATTTTTATTACACAAAATTCATTAATACATATTCATTTTATTTTTTTAAATAATTTTGTTAACATTCTAAGTAGAGTTATCAATTTTTTGGGAAGAAAATCAAATTTTTTTTTGTTGGTAGCAAATTTATCGTTTATAAAAATTTGTTATAGACTTATACCTCAAATAGTATAATTTTTTCATTCTCATTTAGAAATTTCGAAAAAATTGTACTGCTAATTTATGTTTGATTTTGATAACAAAACAAAATAAAATATTAAGAACATAACATAAAAAATAAAGACATAATTTAATAAATTTAATATAAGATACCATAAATAAAATATATCATATATTAAATACGATTTTATGTTTGACTTTACATGAAGTTGCTTCTGAATGGCTGACACGTATTACTATATAATTTTAAAAAAATTAGTTTATTTTATACAAATAATTTAAAAAAAATACAATTTAGATTGGACCAAACAATTACTTTTATTCTATTCTTCTTCGTTTGTTACTTAAAATTCATTCTCTCCGATCCCTTTCTCAAAACTAATATCAAACTTTGTTAGTTATGTTTCTCTTATTTATATTTTTTAATCAAATTTATTAAAATAACGTTATTTTTTAGGATTTTATTCTGTACATTGTTTTTATAAAATTTGCACAAATTTACCTATCACATTGACTGAACTTGTTTATTTACGTAAACTTTGTTTATAAACTCAGCAAATTTGCTTACATTTTAATACGATTTAAATTATATTAATATATTTTTTTTTCAATCAATTTAATTTTATTCAAATAATTCAAATTTTAAATTATAAAATTTGTATTATTTAATAATTTAAATTTTAAATAGATCTAATTTAAATTAATGATTAAATTTACTTTTATAAAATTGTATGTATTTATATTATTGTACTCATATGATTAATTATATTTATTTAATTTAAAAAAATTATTTGAAACCGCTAATGCTTAATAAAAAAAATACATTTGTATTATTTTTAACTTAAAATTTATTAAATAGATGTACTCTTGTTATTTTAATTTTTTATTTTAAATAAACATATTCATATTATTTTAAATAAAATTTAAAATTAATATAAATAGGTTTATTTAAAATTTAAAATTTTAATATTTTAAATAAACATACTCTTATTACTTTAAAACTTTTAAAATTTAAATAAACGTATTCATATTATTTTAAATAAATATTTTTTTTAATCAATCTCTATATTGACTCTAGATAAAGATGGGAACAATAAAATTCTTAAAATTGTTGTTTAATATATAATCAATTTTATCCTGAATATTTGAATATTAAAATAGTGTGATGACATGAAATTATTAAATAATTTTCATTATTTATAGAAGAGTGAATAAAAACATAAATTAAAAAATATATTTGAAATAATAAATTGGAGTAAAAAATATAAATAAGAGAAACATAGTCAATTGAAAGTTTGATATTAATTTTGAAAAAGAACGAATTTTAAATGCGAAATAAAAAAGAAGGGAATAAAAGTAACAATTTGGTTCAATTTAAATTGATTTTTTTTAAATTATTTATATAAAATAAATTATTTTTTTAAATCATATAATAACACGTGTTAATTATCCAAAAATAACTTGGCATAAAATTGACTATAGATGAATTTTCACCTAATAATATTTGTACATGGTGTATTTGATTTAGGCCAGTGCTAGCATGCAGATAAAAAACAAATATCTACATGTATAGATGACACTTATAGGTTTATAACAAAAAAAGACGTGTAGTGCATTGATCTATTGGAAAGAAACAAATTTTGTAACAATGGCCCCACTAAAAAGTAAGCTTATAGTGTGTATAATCATTATTAAGATTGAAGAAAAAATAATTAAGTGTATAATTTTTTTTCTTGATTTGGGTCCGGGCGTAGAAATTATTAAAAAATCTTAAGAAAAAATTAAACAAAAAGAAAACAGCTATTGGTTTACCAAAAAAGAAAAAAAAAAATACCTATGGTAGTGAAAGAGGAATTGCCAAACGCTAACCCCTCTCCCACAGTATCCCTAAAATGTCCTAATCTATTAAGTGATCACCGATTTCTGCCGTAAAATCTCGATGTCTCTCTCTGTCGTTGCCACTGTCTCTATCTAAGTCTCTAACCTCTCCCACAACTGGAATTGTTATGGAACTGAAGTTCACTTGTTGTCGGATAGGGGTGGCAACGGAGCGGGTAGGGGCGGATTTTTGCTCTATCCGACCCCATTCCACTCAACAAAAATCCGTATCGAATCCGCCCCATTTCTACTCGAGAGTAGTAAAATGTTAAACTCTAACCCGCCCCTATTCTATCCGTCCCAATAATTATTAAATCCAAAAAATAAATAAAATTTTAAAAATTATATAACCGTTATTTATATTCATAACATAAATTAAAGTAAAAATTTAAATATGATACAATATTATTAATCATTTTACTAATTATTTTATATATATTACATATATTATATATTAAAAATATATATATTTATATTCTTAGTGTCGTCACTCTCTGAGTAAGCCCTAACTCTGTCATTTGTGCCACTGTCGCAGTCGAACTTAAGGTGTTTTGTATCGGGCGTAGGGCAGAAGGTGGTCACCATTGTTTGTCTCGTCACGGTGTTGCAGTCAGCTTGATCATTCCATGCGCACATCGTTGTCGGCGACAAAAGCAGTAGGTCCTGGGGTTGTTGTCATCGTCGTTGCTCTTTGTCTGTCACCTTAAGCACTCAGTCGCATGGCGTTCGTCCGGTCGTCTTCCCCAGAAGCCGCACGTCCCGGAGCAGGATGTCAATGTCATCTGCTTGTGTGGAGCCTCGCCGACAGCAGTCGGTCTCCGATGTGGTTAGTTTCAACAAATTTTTCTGATATTTGTTGCTAGATTTTGTCGCTGTAATTCATCTATGCAGCTTCATTTTTGTTACTAAAAGTTGATTTTATTGCTGAAAATATGACGGATTGAATTTATTTTTTATTGCTGAGAATAATGACTGAGTGGAGAATCTTGAAGCTGTTGTTATGTTGTTGAAAAATTCATGTGAAAAGATTTTAGTTGCTGCTCTTTGAGTTTGTTGGTAAAAGTCGAATTTGTTGAAGAAAGTACTGTAGGACTAGTTGTTTTTTTGGCTAAAAAATTATCGCCTGAATTTGTTATTGAGGACGTACCTAAACTATTTGTTCCATCTTTTGTATTAAATCACCACTTATCAGGCCCAATCCTATATTCCACTTCCTATATCCCTGTATGTTCGTTCTATGACACAAATTTTCAATCTTCTCCATTTCCGACCTAACTCATATTGGTATTGATCTGGTCATTGTAACTTGGCAGATACAAATTATAATTCGAAGATTAGGTCTGATCTACGTTATAAGTCAGCCACGTAAGCTATGGTTCAACCACTTGTAAATTCAAAACAAAGTAATTTGTGATCCATCTGTATAAGTCGGCCGCGTGGGTTATAACTCGGCCACGTACAGCAAATTCAAAAAGAGAACGGTTACTTGCTGATAACCCTAAAAAGATCTTTTCAAAGAAGTCACCAAATGATTCTCTACGAGATTCTCAAACCATATCCATGCCTCATATCTCGGAATGAGGAGAACATACCACAATCAAGTCATATACAAATCTTATATAAACAGAACCAAGTAAACATAGTAGGATAAGTAAACAGAGAACTCTCCTTTTTATTTTCTCTTTCAAAGAAAGCTAAAAAACTCTTTCTGACTTGAGCGTTGGAGTCTCTTTGCATGTCCCAACCTCCTCTGATATTCCTTGACGGTTGAAGTATAGCTCGGCGTCTGTGCTCTTATGACAGAAAACTCCATATACACGAAAGAAGGAGTTATACCTCGACAAGAAAAGGAGTTATACCTCGACTCAAATTGTTGGACAGAAATTAGGTACAAACATATATAAAACTTGGCACACAAAGTAGAAAACCCAACCACTAATTACAGGCTTATTATATTATCATAATAATTCTAATTTAATTGTTTTTACTTACACAACAAAATGACCCTACTAATCATCACTATCCACCCGTTCCACTTCTGCAACAAACTCGGGATTTGTCCTCTTTCAATGAAGTCACATATCATATTCTGCAATCTATGATTAGACGACTATGTCACCATAACAGCTTTATCTCCTTACACGTATCTTCTACATGTGTAGAAAGAATCTTCCTTTTACACCGTAGTATTAGCCTTTTTTTTTATTAAAGATAGGTGACTCAAATCCGCAACCTCTTAATTGAATATAGAGAAACTATGCCACTTAAGTTATAATTCATTGGCATAGTATTAGCCTTTGAATTATGCAAATTTGGAAACAAAATAATGCAACAATTAGTTGCTAGTTATTATTAGTATCAATCATATTAGGTGTATATTAAAATTAATTATTAATATAAATAAAAAGTATATGATAAAATATAAAATACGTATTAAAAATAAATTAAATAATATATATATGGTTTGTTTGGGTGAGTTTAAAAAAAAAGATATTTTTTGAGTTATTTTTTTAAAAGATTGTTTAGAAAAATAAAAATAATTTAATATTTAAATATCTCATGTAAAAAGATTTGTTAGTCATGACCGGCGCTCAGGAAAATAATCCTATAGCAAGCCTAACATACTCAAATATAAGTTGAATAAGCAAGTTACAAAAATTCTACTGGTTCTAAAATAAATAGTTATATATTTTTAACAAAAATTTTAAAATAACTAAGAATGGTTGGATCCTACCTGTGACATATAGAGCATATACTTCTAGAAATTTGACAAAGAATAGGTACTCATTGCGGACCGTTACTCTTGAATAGAAAGTCTCACATAGTCAAATATTTATTTCTGAAAAATATTTTAGAAAAATGGGGTGAGTTTTAGAATTCGATCACTAGACAATACATTTATAATCAACATGAGACTATACAAGCACGATCATCAAAGTAATTTTTAATTAAAAAAATGATAGTTGATAATAATAATAATAATAATAATAATAATAATAATAATAATAATAAGTGAACCAATAAGGGAGTTCTCATATAGAAATCAAATCAAAAGTCCACACTTGGATGACTCCACCTCTATGGGTAGCCATTTTCTCTATTGTGTCCGTACAGATAACAGATCCAACGTGTGGCCTACACGTTAGACTAGCAACGCTCCTGCTGGCTAAGGTCTGAGGCAGATGCATCTAGGTTAATGTCATAACCGCCGTTAACTACGGTTTTTTAATACGAGTCTTCTAAACCAATTCAAAACATATAATTTCAAATACAACCAATCTTTGATCTTTCAAATATATAAGGTATCAAATCAAATCAAATCAAATCAGATAATACTTTCTCATCCAAATCATATTCAATCATATTTTCTCAATCTTAAGGCATTTCAAACATATTTCACAATTCCAAGATAAGTGAGTATCAACAAAAATTCAATGCTTCAAAAATACATGTTTGAGTAAAATCAAATGCTTTAAAATAATATAAAACTTTTTCAAACATACATATAGTCTCATAAAAATATATAGTCTCATGTGCATATTAAAATGAGCTTAACAAAGATAAATATTTAGTTCTAATAAATCAATTAGTAAAACCAATTTAAAATCCTTTGATAATAATTTTTGTAAGTATAACTAAATTTAAAGCACCGTATATTAAAATAATTGTAGAGGTAAAGCCAAACAATTATAAATGTAAAACATACTCACAATGTGGTCCCAAAGGACCGAAGATACCAAACCCGGAGTGCCAAAGTCAATGTGAGGAGGATTGAAGTAAAATAAAACGAATGAGCACAGAATTTGGACCGGAGTAGCGACTAGATGGAGCTGGCGATAGTTCTAGAAATCTGAAACAGACAAAACTAAAATCGAATTAAAACAAGGACAAGACAGACTAAATGGTGGCATAATAGGACATGAAAGTTAGAGCAGAATCAAAGAAAAAGATTGGACCGGAATAATGACAGGAACGGTTCAACTCCTGCAGCACCAACAACTCTGACGGCAAGGACAATGGCTTGGTTCAGGTACATTCGAACGGCGACAGGAATAGCGTAGCAGCAGATGGTCCCTCCTCCTTGGCGTTTCTCTCTTTCCGGGAACTCCTCTCTCTTCGAAGCTCCAAATCTGCAATTATGACAACGACGACGAGGTTGGCTTTGACAGCGGCGGCTAGGCGTTTCTTGGCGGCAGTGGCGCGGCTACCATGGCAGTAGCAGCGGAGTTCCAACGGCGGCAGAACCTCCCTGCGACCCTTTCTCTCTCCACGTGCGTTCTATTTCTCTCCCAGCGACGGCGACAGATCTGGCGGCACAAAACGGTGGCACGAACAGCGGCGATGGTGGCTAGGCTTGCCGGCAACGACCCTTCCTGCGGCGGCTTTGGGTAGAACGGCTTTTGTTTATAAATATATTACAATCAACGTATCCATCTGGTTCTATGCTTAACGCAAGTATAGATGTGCTTATTTAATGCCATATTTGTAGTCGTGTAAGAACAAGCACCACATGAAAATAATTTAGGATTTGGGTGTAAATATAAATTTTTATTTCATAAAATACATAATTACAATTTACAGCAGTACTTTAATTTGTCGTTTTTTTTCTTAAATTAAATAGTTGTCATTTTCATTTTTTTGAACAACCGACGTGGAGAGTTTTCGTTAACAACGCAAAAAATATAAACACGAGACGAGCACAAACACAGAGCTGAAAGAGAAGGCTTCAAAAGAGAAGGGCTTGTGTCCAAAACGTTCCCTAAACCAAACCGCCACAAACCACACAACAATGGCTCTCATGAACCGAACCGCCACGCGCCTCCCTCAACTCCTCTCACCACACCGCGCACTCTCTCTGCACACCACCCTCCCATCTCTCTACGCCGCCACCAACACCACCACCCCAGCCTCCTACCCCCGCCCGTCACCGCCATCGACCTCAAGCCCGCCGGGAATCTCGAAGACGGCGGAGTTCGTGATCTCGAAGGTGGATGACCTCATGAACTGGGCCCGGAGGGGATCGATCTGGCCGATGACGTTCGGACTGGCGTGCTGCGCCGTTGAGATGATGCACACCGGTGCCTCCAGATACGATCTTGATAGGTTTGGGATTATCTTCAGGCCAAGTCCTCGCCAATCTGATTGTATGATTGTTGCTGGAACTCTCACCAATAAGATGGCACCCGCTCTTCGCAAGTAATAATCATTCCATTTCTCTGTGATTTCCCCCTTATTTTGTCATTAGGGTTCATTTCTGGTGTTTCGATTTTTCTCTCTCCATGTCTAGGGTTCTTTTTTTCTCTGCTGGGAGCATGTGGTTTGTTTGAATGTATTTGATTTTTTTTCTTTTCCGATATTATTGGAATTGAATTTTTTCGAGCTCGTTGATGCGTAGTTAGGTATCTCTTTGTAGAAGAATAGTTTTCCGATATTAGTATTTTTTTATAAAATAAAATTATTCTTAGTTCTCTAAATCTTATATTAAGGATTTCTTTTTTTGTAATTCGGGTTCAGTTGTTTAGATTTTTGTTGAATTTTTAGGTATATCTTGGGTTTTTTTATCCTGGGAAGTTGAAATTGGCTTTTTTTCTTTTACTAATTTTCAGATATTATTGAATTTGAATATTTGAGCTGGGTTGTTGCCTGGTTAGGTATTTTCTTCTAGAAGAAAAATTCCTTTGGTTTGTATTAAGTTGTTTTTATGGGGCTAAGCCCCTCAACAAACATTTCAGCTCCTACTCGTGTTCTTTGTTTTTGCTTCGGGATTCGACTTTTTTTTTATGTAATTTTTCAATCAAGGGTTCAGTTGTGGTGTTTGGATTTTCTTTGAGTTGATTTGTCTAGGATTTTCTAGCATTATTGAACTTGAAACTTTGAGCTTGTTGATGCTAAGTATGTATCTCCTGTAGAAAACAATTGGTTTGGTTTGAGAGAAGTTTGTGCTAAGCTGCTACTCCTTTTCTTCCTTCTCTTTTCGGGATTTTAAAATTTGGGTCATATTATTTTATGTTCTTCAAATTTTGTGAGGCGTGTCTTGATTTATCTTAGGTTTGTGCTGGGCATGTGTGGTTACTTAACATAACTCTGCATTTTGGAATTATTTTCCTGTCATCCAAATCAGGTTGAGGAAAGTTGATTTGCTTCTCTTGATTTTTTGAAATATCTATTACATACTAATACCAATGACTTGTTTTTCAACCGTATAATTTTGAATTTCGTGGGTATGTTACTTTCATATCTCGTTCCTTTTATGAGCTGAATATATGTGAAAACTGAAAAATGTTTCACTTCTTTCACATGCAATTAGAGGATGTTGTGCAGTTGAAGAAACTCTGATTTGTCATATAAGTATAACATGCTTAGTATTGATGATGGTAAATTTATGTTGTTTCACTATATTGCTATTTAGTGAAGGTTTCCTCTGAAACTAACATTTACATATGAAAGGGGGGAGGTTGGCAATCTTCTGTTTCAAATCAAGGCCTTGATATTCGTTATGCATGTTTTTAGTTGAGCCTTGTTTTTTGGTTGTTGCTGTGTGGTTTCCTCTTGTCGTACTCTGCCCTTACTGGATATTTCTTCTCTATATGCCTGCTTGTTAATATGGAAAGTACAAGCCATTTTAATTGGCTGGTGCTGCATGTCAGAATAGTTACTATATTGAATGCCTATGAGTAATTGCTTCACAATAAGGTGATGGGTGTGGACATTTTCAGACGTCAATTCGAAAGTATAATTTGCTTTGTTACAGAAAAATATGGGAAATGGTTGTTGAGGTTGCAATAGTACGTGTTATCATCATATTCTTTTGATTGTAAATTTGTAATGAGCCAAACTCTAGCTTGCTATCAGCATATGATTTACTCTAGGTTGTAACTTGTAAGGCATGTTATCAACATATGATTTACTCTATGGGTTGGGTTTTTCCACTATTTCTCTAACCCCTGCTCCATGAGTCAATGATTTGTTCATTGTTTTCAATGCTCGATACATTGTTGTTCATGATGTTGAAATTTTCTTCAGGGTTTATGACCAAATGCCTGAGCCTAGGTGGGTAATCTCTATGGGAAGCTGTGCCAACGGAGGTGGTTACTATCACTATTCCTACTCTGTTGTTCGCGGATGCGACAGGATTGTTCCTGTCGACATATATGTCCCAGGTTGCCCTCCAACTGCCGAAGCTCTACTCTATGGACTCCTCCAGCTGCAGAAGAAGATCAACAGGCGCAAGGACTTCCTCCTGTGGTGGACAAAGTGAAGACAATTAAGTCATTTCTTGGTATACAAGCTATGTTATAATAAGAAAAAAGTTTTTGGTAT